>NW_022985569.1:278890-308170 GCF_010093815.1 Pseudovirgaria hyperparasitica
AAGATATATATACTCCCTATTACTAATATTCGACTATTTAGCTTTTCTTTATATTTATAGACTTCTATAGGTATTAATTAATAGATATAGTTATTGAAGAATCGAAAAAAAAACCTCCTATACTCTAAGGGACTAAAATTAGTTAATTTAGGGCGATATAGTAATCTATAGATATTAATTAATAGAGTATACTAAGTATAATAACTTCTAATATATATATATATATATATATATATATATATATAGTATATAATATATAATAGTACTAATATATAGAGATACTATATATATATACTTAAAAACTCTTTAGAGTAGTAAGTATAGACTAATACTAATAGATACTAATATACTAACCCCCTTTATTAGTTAAGGGTAGCCCTTAACTAATAATTATAGCGGCCTTAGATACTAATATACCCTAGCTTCTACTAGGTATATCTCTACTACTAGTATAATAGAAATAGCTATATAGTAGTATATTCTAGAATAAGTAAACTACTATCTAGAGAATAAAGAATAACTAAGAATATAAAATACTATAGATAACTAAGATAGAGGGGACTCTACTTAGAGATACCCTTATAGATAAGATTAAATACTAGATAGTATATATAGAAAGAAAGATTAAGAAGAGAGAAACTACTCTTCTTAATATCTTCTAGAGTCTAGTCTAGAATATCTAAGAACTTACTATAGAAGTAAAGCGGGTACTAGAGTTAAACCTAGAATCTAGACTAGACTAGATTAAGGCTAGTCTTTTAAAGATCTAGGTAGGCCTTAACTAGGAAAAATACTCTACTATATAGATATAAGTTATTATACTAATAGATAGTATAATAAAGATAGCTTAAATACTAAGAATATCTAAGGGAGAAGCGTATTATTATAGACTTTAGCTTTATCTTATCTCTAGTATTATATAATAGAGCCGGGATAGATAAAACTAGTATAGAGGTATTATATAATCTTACTTAATACTATACTTAAGCTATAATCTATATAGACTTACCTCTACTTCTTAAGTTAAATTATAATATATCTTAATTACTATTATAGTAATACCTTAGTTATATCTATTATATCAATTTAACTTTAATTATCTCTTTCTATATATAGTCTTATAGTATAAGATAGTCTTAATCTATAAGACTCTAATCTAATATAGTAACTCTCTAACTTCTTCCTTAGCTTTTAGAATAAGATATAGTCTATCTATAAGTCTATTACGGCCGTCTAAGTAGTAAGCGAGTCTTAGATATCTAATATTAAATATAGTATCTATATAGCTCTATAATATATTAATACCTATCTTCTTATAGTTAAGTTATATAGCTATACTTCTACTATATTAATCTATAGTAACTTATCTCTACTCTAGCCTAATTCCTCTCTAGTAGTATTCTAATATCTATATAGATCTAAACTAGCCTTTTCTACGCGTACTCCTACCTTACTACTATCTATACTATATATTATACTTAACTAGCCTTCTAAGAGAAAGTCTCTCTCCCTTAGTAATCTATATAATAGATCTAAGGCTCTCTTTTATATATAGTCTATTATAATATAGTATAAGATTACCTAGAATACTAACTTTATTAGTATCTATAGAGACTAGATAGCTCTTATCTAGACTAATCTAGTATCTAAGATATAGAGAGGGATTAGTATAGTATATTCTACTAGAGAGCTAAATAGTAACTAGAATCTATATATATTTCTAGACTATCTTAAATTCTAGTTTAGAGATATATATACTAAAGAGTAGACTCTCTAATAGTTAAATATAATTATATAAAAGATAAAGAAACTATTTATAGAGTACTTTATATAGTTCTATACTACTCTCTAGAAGACTAGAGAGATATACTAGACTAATAACTAGAAGCTTATATAGCTCTAGAATAGCCTTAACTAAGAGACCTAGGTAGTAGCTCTAAACTAGGGCCTTCTAGACTAGTATAAGGCCGCTATAGACTATCTTAGAGATATTAGTATAGATATAGAGTTATTCTAGCTCTATACTAGATAAGAAGCTATACCTTAAAATAGATCTAGTAAGAATAAAAATAGTAATATAATAATATTAGTAGTTACTATAAAGATTATTAAGATAAAGAGTAAGAAGTAAACTATATTACTAATAGTAAAGAGTAAGAATAGAGTTAAGAAGAAAGAGTCTTCTTTATAGATTCTAAAGGACTTATTCTAGAAGTACTATATAGTAGGTATATATATCTAGTATAGCTAGACTAGCTACTAATACTAGGGCTATCTAAATACTATTAATATATAAGCGCTTAAGGTTATAGCTCTAGTCTAGAATAATACTAATTCTAACTCTAAGATAGGGGAAGTATAGTTCTTTACTAAAGTCTAGGTTAGAGAATATTATAATATTTAGTAAGAAATAAAGCTATAGATAATCTAGATAATAGCTCTAACCTAGAGAATAGTATATCTACTTAGGTTATAGATAGACCTCTATCTATTATATTACTATTTCTCTAGAATAGAAAGTATATAGATATCTTAGTAGATATAGAGTATAAGTATTTTATAGTAGTTAGTCTATCCCTGTTAGGGCTGACACTAGGATAGACTCAACTAGAATACTATAGTCTAGTACGGTCCGTGACAGGTGGACCTAGGGTAAGTTAGCTAGAATAAGCGAGACTACTATATAAGTAGGCCGCATATACTTAATTCCTACTCTTTAGGAATTAACCTCGTTAGGAGAGTAGACTACCCTTTTAAATATATTCCCGAATCCTCCTATGACCTATTAGACTACTATTCTACGTCTATAATCCTTATATTTTGATTCCTCTTTATATAGCACGACGGTAGTTTATAGAAATGGCTCTAACCACTCGTTATAATACTCGTGGCACCGCCTCTTATAGTAGACCTTCTCCTAACCTAAACGAGGAGAATAGTCTACCTATAACTACCCCCACCGATAACTATACCTTATAGACTATCGCACCGATAACTCGCATAATATTCCGTGTAACTATAGAAGATGTTATAGAATATAAGGATAGAGTCTATTATACTCTATCTTAGTCTAGTTTAAACTATACTAGACCTAACCTTAATATAAGGCTAGACCTTATTAACGTTAACGAGTTAATCCGTTAGAATCGCCTAACGTTAACTATATCTTATAATAACGTATATACTAGACTACACGAAGAGAGGTAACGATAGGTTTAACTCGAGTAATAACTACACGAACTCGACGAAGCTTAAGGACGCACTACGAGACTTAAAGCTATATTACGCGCTTTAGTTCTAGTAACGACTAATCTATATTTACATGAACCTATACTAACTAAAACGATCCATTCTAGTCTACTACTATCCTAATTACCCCGACCTAAGAAACTACCTTACTTTGATAGTAAAAGTAGAAAGAGTTTCTATATATAGGCTTACTAATATAGCCGATTCTTCTATCTATTCACGAACGATAGTAATAAAATTAGATTCGCCTAGAACTACCTTAACCCGACGCCTTTAGAACGTTAGATGGTATACCGAATCGAATATTCTAAGGATACCTATAACTAGGACACGTTCACCGAATTTCTCCTCTAATATTTTAGCGATAGGGCTAAATAACGCGACTAGGCCTAGGGCTATATCTTTAAGACTCGATAACGAGATAATTAGTTACCGTTATAACTCCTTAAATACCTTCGGCCCCTCTAGAGAGAAGCCGAAGAAGATTATATAATTCGATAGTACGACGACTTTAAACAGTCCCTTACCCTAAATATAAAGAACCGTCTCGACCTTATAACGATAATCCCTATAGACCTCTAAGCTCTTATAAACCTCGCGGAGCGATACTAGCGTATAATAAATAATTAACGCCGCGCTAGTACATGACTATCCCTAACGATCCAATCTAACGTAAAATCATCTAACTAAAACCGATTTGGTAATAGATCTCGCGGGACGTTATAAGGCTACTACCACGCCTTAAATTTAAAACCACGCGGATTGTATCGTGGATCTCTCTACTAATCGATATATTAAGATACAAGGACCGACTCGCATAAACGACCTAAAGTTACTTACTACACCTATAGTAGAATAGGCTATATAGTACCTAAGTACCGTTTAGAGAAGCCACCGAGTACTAATATAACTAACTAACTAGTTATATGCTATAAGTGCTAGTAGCTAGGACATATCGCGCCTAACTACCTAGCATAGAACATAAAAAACTAATAGCCTATGAGAAACCCTTATGACTTATAGGCGCGACTATAATAGAGGGGTAATCCGCTAAATAGTATATCGAACTATAGGCTAGACCTATCGAGGTCCCTCGTAGATAATATTAGACCGTAATACTTAATAGCGGTTTAGCTACTAACGTTATATTAACTTAATGAGTACGAGAACTTAACGTCGATATTTAAGCACTAATAGGTACTACCTTCTATAGTATCGATAGTCCTATTAAATTGTAGGGTACCTATACTATTAAATATAGTATCTAGGACAGCGGGGGGAAGTGGAAACCCTACTACTTAACCTTTATCGTGGTAGACAGTCCCTTCGACATGATCCTTAGTATACTATAGCTTAAAAAATATAACCCGAAACTAGACTTCATCTAGAAAACAGCTGGCTAGCGCATGTACCTACTATAATAGAACCTAGTATAGCTAGTCAATGACGAATAATTCTAGAAGGACTACGAAAAGGTAATCTCCGCTATCTATATTCTCTTACTTACTTAAAATAGAGAGCTTAGTATTAAAGTGGACGAAAACCTACTATATTAGTATAAAATGTACTAATATATCGCGTTAGCGATTGACTCGTCCGAATTACCTTAATACTAATCTACTAACCTTACTATTAACCTTAAAGACGGTTAATAACCCCTACACGGACCCATCTACCCTCTATTAGAACCCGAGCTATAGGTCCTCCGAGAATATATCGAAAAGAACCTTACGCGAGGATGGATTAGGCCTAGTATATCTCTAGCCGGAGCTCTAATCCTCTTTATAAAGAAGAAGAATAGGAGTCTCCGTCTATATATTAACTACTATAGCCTAAATAATATCACGCGAAAGAATCGTTATCTACTATCTCTTATCTCCGAGTCTATTAATAGACTAGGGCGCGTAAAGATCTTTACTAAGCTCGATCTACGCGACGCCTACTACCGCCTATATATTAAGAAGGGCGATAAGTGGAAAACGGCGTTTAGAACCCGTTATAGATACTTCGAGTATATAGTGGTCCCTTCTAGACTAACTAACGCGCTAGGAACCTTCTAAGCGTATATTAATAACGCGCTAGTAGGCCTACTCGACATGACGTGCATCGTATACCTTAATAATATCCTTATCTTCTCTAATAACGAAGAAGAACATATCTAGCACGTACGCGTAGTCCTAGATAGACTAGAAAAATATAAGCTATATATTAAGCTATCTAAATGCGAGTTCCACTAGAACCACGTTAACTTCCTTAGCTTCGTTATTACTAATTAAGGTATAACTATAGAAAGGGATAGAGTCGCTACTATCGTGGACTAGCCTAAACTAAAATCAGTTTAAGATATACGTGTCTTTATTAGATTCGCTAATTACTACCGAAAATTCGTTAAGTACTTCTCCCGTTTAGCCGCACTACTTAATGCGCGTACTACTACTACCGACTCGTCTATTACGGTCCGTGGTAGATAGAAATAGCGTAATATTAAATTATAACCTATTAAATTAACTAAGGTCGAAAGAACATCCTTCGAGAAAATTAAAGAGGCATTTATAACTACTCTATTACTAGTGTACTTCGACCCGACTAAACCTATCCACATTAAAACTAACGCGTTAGAATTTATAATCTTAGGTATTCTCTCCTAGCCTAGACTAACTAAGTCTAAAAAGGTCTAATGGTATCTAGTTACGTTCTTCTTACGCAAAATAGTTAATGTTAAGACTAGATATACTATCTATAACCAAGAGCTACTAGTAATAGTAGAGTCGTTTAAATAGTGGCGATATTATCTTAAAGGTACTATATATAACGTTAAGTTACTAACTAATTACTATAACTTAAAGGGGTTTATAAGTACAACGGTTTTAAACCGTCGATAGGTCTAATAGGCTAAGTAGCTTACGAACTTTTACTTTATAATCTACTATTAACCTAGAAGTATAAACCTAGCTAATAGAATATTAAGAAGACCTAACTATAAAGAAGGCGCCTAGGATTATAGTAGCTATAGGGTCCTAGAGTAGCTATAGACCTAACTCTTAAGGACGAGGTTGGATTTTAAGCTATTAGGCGATTAGCGAGATACTAACGTCAATACTAGTAATCGAATCTCTAAGACCAAAGCCAGTAACCAAAGACGCGGTACCAAAGTCCCTAGTAGGCCGTTTATTAGCGCTATCGGGAAGGACGATAATACCCGGCGTAAATATCTAATTAACCTCGCCTAGTTAATCGTGGATCTATAGAAGATAGACCTAATAGTTTTAAAGTTACGTAAAATATAGTAAGATAGGTTATTATAGACTAAAGTAGACTATAAGTAGACCTTCGTGGACGGCTTACTTTACTATAATAGAAAGTACTATATACCGACGGGTAACGCGCGATTTAACGTAGTTAGCCAATACCATAACGCTAACCTAGTAGGACACTTTAGATATATACGTACCCTAAGCTTAATTCATTAGTACTATTTTTAGAAAGATATACCTAAGTACATCAAAGAATAGATAGCTACTTATCCGATTTATCAAAGAACGAAGGCCCCTAGGCACAAGCCATATAGGAATTTACAGCCTCTTTCAGCCCCCCTCTTTATATAGAAAGACGTTACTATAGACTTTATAGTTAACTTACCTCTAAGCGAGATACTTAGAATAAGTTATAATTCTATTCTTATTATCGTAGATAGACTTATAAAGATATCTAGGTACATCCTAGTATAGAAGACGATTACATCTAAAGAACTAGCGTAGGTATTCTAGAATAAGATTATTAAGGTCTATGGTATACTAAAAAGGATCGTTATAGACTAAGGAAGTACCTTCACGTCTAAATTCTAGACATTATTCTACGAAATAGTAAGTATAAATAGAAACATGTCTATAGTATTTTATCCTTAGACGGATAGCTAGATAGAGCGATAGAACTAGACGCTCGAGGCCTACCTACGCGTATTCTATAATTTCGAGTAGGATGACTAGGCCTCCCTACTAAGTATAGTAGAGTTCATATATAATAATAGTTATTATAGTATAATAGGTATTATACCTTTCTAGGCGAACCTCGGACGTAGTCTAAGGATAGGTTTTAAGCCTTAGACGGTCTAATTTAATCGAATAACAGACGTGAACGTCCACGCTTAGGAATTAGTAATTAAAATCTTCGAAACCGCACGTAACTATCACGCTATAATCTAATAAGTAAACGACTCGTATACGAAGTACTATAATAGGTTAGCTAAGGATTAGATATATAAGGAGGGCGACGAGGTCCTTCTTAATATCTATAATATATAAACATCGCGAGTAAATAAGAAGCTCGATTATAAAATGGCTAGTCCCTTCCGAATTAAACGTCGTATCGGTATAAGAGTCTACGAGCTCGACTTAGGAAGTAATATAAGAATCCATAACGTGTTCCACGTCTTACTACTCGAAAGATTTCGACCTAACGTGTATGGCCGCACGAACGTGTAGTTATACTCTATTATACCCTAAGATAGACTAGACGTATTCGAAGTGGACCATATTATCGAATATAGGATTAATAAAGACGGTATTTAGAAATATAGAATCCGTTAGAAGAACTATACTAAGGACGAGGACACCTAGGAACTAGCGGTATACATCTTAAGTTCTATAATAACTACGTATAAGTAAAAGATATAGAATAGCGTATTATTAATATAAGTATAGCGACATCGCGGTCGTCGTAAAAAGAAGAAGAATACCGTAGAGAACGAAGTATCGAATCACGAATTCTAAACGCATACTAGGAAAACTCTATAAGGCAGCCCTATAATTTAAGCGATACATGGTTACCAAACGCGAAGAAAACGTAAACAACCGTTATAGGCACGCGACACGACACATTATAATAGAATAACATAGAGAAGTCTAGAATGGACTAACATGGACCATTGTACACGAGAAGAATATAGGACTAAGAAACCAAAAAGGTACCCTACTACGGAATTGAACTCGTGATATATAATATAAAAGGTTAGAGTACCCGAACTAATAACTACTAGGCCACTAGTTCGGGTGCTCTAATATAATTTAGAGAGATAAACTAATTTATATACGATGCCTATACTTAAGTAACTTAAAGGAAATTAGAACCTAAAATTTAATAGTTATAGAATAAATAAGAACGCACATAATATTATTAAGTTAAGAATTAAATTACTAGAAAACTAGTAGATAGGTATCTAAACGGTCCAAAAAGGACCAAAACGGATAGAAACTAGGTAGATAGAGCCAACACACACCATATAAAAACCCTAGCAAATAGAGCCATAGAGCTACTCCTCCATCTTATTATTACTCTTAGAGCGTAGCGAATAAACTAACTAAGTAATAGAGTAACGGAGGTTAGAGACCTTATCCTCTAGAGTAACCACGCGCTTAGTTAGAGCCTAGTAAGACGACGACTAAGCGCTAGAGCGGAGCGACTAGACCTAAAGTTAGCTAACGCGGTCTAGAATAATCTAGAATAGAATATATACCCTCTTACGAGGCGACTTAGAGGGAGAAATAGTAGACCTCTTATAAGATCTATTAGTAGCGCGAGATAGACGGGGGGGGGATAGAGCGAATCCTCTCTACGGCCTCTATAGCTAGGATAGACTCCCTAGAATAGGTAGCCTAGGCGCTAGGGATCTCGCGGCGGCTAGAAAAATCAATAGGTATTAAAAACAATTAACGTGCTCGTAACTTATACTTTAATAACCTCTAGAAAGAGCTTATAGCGCTCCCTAAACTCCCTCTATATAGTAGATAGATAGCTATAAGGACCCCCGAGGGTCTTACGGACGCGAAGGTCGTTATATATATCTTATATACGCATAGGAATCTAAGAATGTATTAGCATAGACTACTTTAGATTATACTAGATTAAGATAGCCTATTATACTTACCTATAGATAAGTCTTACTAGTTACGGTATAGCGGCGGTAGTAGGTAGGGAGCTTAAAGATTATGCGTATAGGCCTATCGCGGTTAGTAGAGTAGTAGCTAATACTAGAGTTAGAGCGGAAGAGATATTTAGAGCCGGTAGCGTAAGCCTTAATATACTTAAAGTATATTAAACCGTAGTTCGCTGTTTTCCTATGGCGTAAACCGTAACTACGTTTAGTATCTTCGGCGACCTAGACCTTATTATTACTAGGGCTAGGTTTAGAGCGAATATTAAGGTCCTAAAAGGACCTAGAGCGACTAAGTTAGTCTATATTAGATCGAAAAGAGAAATAGCGTTTAGAGCGAGGCGGCAAAGGCATGAACTCTCGATTATTATCTATAACGAGATCTTCTTCATCCTCTAAAGGAGGTAGAGTAGATAGGCGGCGCGAGTAGGTGTAGGTAGACTTTATAGCTACCTCTTCCGCAACACCAGTACTAGAATTACCTAGATTAGAGCGACTAGTGGCCACGTTAGTGATAATAGTAGTAGTAGCCTTAGCTACCTTCTTCTCTAACTTAGAGCGTGTCTTTATACTACTACGATAAGTGGATTTTTTAGCTAGTATAGCTAGGGTAGAGATAATCCCTTTAGAGTAAGTCTTGCGAGAGAAGGAGATAGGCTTAGGAATAGGACTAGTATTAGATATCTATATATATACGTTAGCTAGAGATCTAAGAGTGGAATACTCGTTCAGCCTTAAAGGCGATTAAAAAAGCTAAATTAGTAACCATAATAACGCGAATAGATTATATAGGACCAGCTCTAACGAAAATAGACTACTCTAGACCCGAACGGATCTAAACTAAAGGAGATAGTATACGAATTAACGACTTACCTTAAGAGTAAGGTAGATATACTAGAGAAGAAAATTCAGAATAAGAGAACTAAATATAAGCTTAGTTAATATAGCGGTCACATAACCCGCGGAGCTACCTCTAAGGTAGTAGCCATGAAGTAAGGGATGAGCGCGTGTATAAATAAAAGTGAACTAGAGCTTAAGTTTACTAATATAAAGACTATCGATAACGTTATATGGATTTAATTAGATACGCGTATAAACATAACGCTTATAGAATTACGGATTTATATATAGCTAAGTACTTCGGGGCGAAGCATAAAAAGAAGAAGGATATTATTAGGGCTAATACTAGGATGGACTTAACTAGAATACTATAGTCTAGTACGGTCCGTGATAGGTGGACCTAGGGTAAGTCAGCTAGAATAAGCGAGACTACTATATAAGTAGGCCGTACACACTTAATTCCTACTCTTTAGGAATCAACCTCGTTAGAAGAGTAGACTACCCTTTTAAATATATTCCCGAATCCTCCTATGACCTGTTAGACTACTATCCTACGTCTACAATCCTTACAATCCCTTATAGTAGATATAGCTAAGTTATATATCTTAGTTCTATATTATTAAGTAGCTCTTACTACTAATAGAGTATTAAAACTAGAGATTATAGAAGTTATTACTATCTAGTATAATATTATAGAGTAGTAATAACGCCTTACTATCTATATAGTATCTAGACTAGACTAGAATCTTATTCTTAGAAGTCTATAGCTCTACTAGGCTAGTACTATTATTAATATATATATAAATAAAATTATACTTTACTATATCTATAGCCTTATAGTCTAGAATATAAATATCTATATATATCTAATAAGTATTTAGATTCTTATTAAGAAGGGCTATATTATTAGAGATCTAGAGACGGCTTAGTACTATAGATAAGTAGTTACTACTAGTATCTATAATATTATCTATCTTCTATAACTTATATTTCTCTAGTTATCTCTAGTATCTAACTAGAATATAACTAAGCTTATAGAGAATAGACGCCTATTTCTATTTAAGCTATATATCTACTATAATCTCTTTAATAAGATAAAGATATTAGTACTACTACTCTATAGAGAGAATACTAACTACTATATTTATATTAAGTCTATACTAGTAGAGATCTCTATAAACCTTCTCTAGAGACCCCTCTATACTATATCTTAGAAATAACTTATAGAGCTCTACTACTAACTTATAGATCTTATAGATAAGGGATAGATATAGACTAGCTTCTTAGTAGCTAGAATACTAATATTTCTTATTTCTAAGCTAGAAGGGAAGTAGTAGCTATATATTAACTATAGAGCCCTTAATAGTATTATAGAGTAGAATTAATATCTACTACTACTTATATATAAGACGCTATATACTATTAGTAATATATTATAGTTTAGTAAGGTAGATATCTAGGTAGTATTCTATAAACTATAGATTACTACTAGGGATAAATATAAGATAGCCTTTTATATCTAGTTTAGCCTCTTTAAATAGATAGTTCTCTCTTTTAGTCTCTCTAGTATTTCTATCTTCTTCTAGTACTATATTAATAGAGTACTAAGTAGGGTTCTAGGGGTTATCTATATAGTATATCTTAATAATATTCTTATCTATACCCTAGGTATATTAGAAGACTACTAGACTACTATAAAGACTATTCTATCTCTTCTTATAAAGGCGGACCTTTACTATAACCTTACTAAATACTATTTTACTACTAAGAAGGTCTAGTACCTAGATTATATTATTACTACTAGAGAGTTAATCTACTCTAATCTAAAGAAAATTATTATAATCTAGAACTAGAAGCCTCTAACTATAGTCTAGGGCGTCTAGTAGTTTATTAGATTTATAAACTTCTACTATAACTTTCTCTCTAACTTCTCTACTATAGTAGCTCTACTCTATACCCTTATTAAAGCTAGAATAGTCTTTTACTAGAGTCTAGCTAAGGACTATATATTTAATATACTAAAGAATACTTTTATTATAGGGCTAATTCTCTAGTTCTAGAATAAGATATATAATATAATAGTTAAGGTAGATTACTCTAGATATATAATAGGTAGATATCTATTCTAAAAGGTTTAGAGTATTTAGTACCTGGTAGTCTACTATTCTATAGCCCTTACGGCCGCTTTATAAGAATAGAGTTATTAGATAGTAGTATAGTTAGATAGAATAATAGGGTATATTCTATTATAGAATAAATTACTACTAAACTCTTTTAGTAGGAATCTAAGAGTATATATATAAAGGGACGCTAATCTATCTAGTATATAATTATTTACCGCCCTTTATACTACCTTCTAACTATATTAGCTAAGATATATATAGATTAGGTTATATCTAAGGCTAAGTTCTAATAATTATCCTCTTCCTTTAGGAAGCTACCCTTAGTAACCTAGATTATTATCTATCTCTATATTTCTATTCTAAGTCTTATAAGACCTTAGTCGTTCTCTATACTTTATCTTAGATATTTACTAATATTTACTAATCTAAGATTTATATAAGTATTTTTCTAATAAACTAGATTTTATCTATTCTAAATTCTTATATAGATAAGATTATCTAATTAGGCCTAGTATATCACGTAATATAATTAGGTAAGCCTAGGTACTATCTATATTAAAATCTTTTCTTAGAAATATTTCTTTCTTTAAAAAACTTCTTAACTCTTTATAGAGTTTTTTAGATTATTAGATATATTACCCGATCCTTATAGATATAGATTTATATAGATTTACTATAATTTAGTATAATTTATATAATTTACTAATTTTTATACTATATTTAGCTAGTAATAATAATAATCTATAATAATCTATATAAATTAGTAATAATTATAATATAGTTTTCTAAAATCTTAATACTCTAAAGTAATTAGTACAGAAATAGACACCTTTAAATAATCCCTATCTTATATATATTACTAATATATTAAAAGCTATTAATCTACTCTAACCTAGGCCAGACTCTAATAATCTAGCTATATATTATTATAGTTATTACTTTCTATTATATACTACTTACAGTAGTACTAAATCTATAATATATAGTACTTATATAACTAAGAAGCGTTATTACTTATAGGTATTTAAATAAGTTTAAAGAACTTTATATAGATTTACTTATATTAGTATAGATTACTACTAGGCCTCTAGTAACCCCTACTAATAAGAAGCGTAGTACTACTAATTATAATACCTTAGAGAAGGCTTTCTATAAGCTATATATCTAAGGTAAGAGTTACGCCTAGAAGTACGATTCTAATATAATCTATAAGGATTTATTAGAATCTACTATAGCTATTATTACTATAATTACTAGGTAATATTCTTTTTCTTAAATCGTTATAGATTCTTACTAATATATATTAATCTCTATAATAGTACTAAAATCTCTACTACTTTAGACTTCTTTCTATATACTAGTAATATTAAAATTCCTAGAAAAGGTTCTAGTAAAAAGGCTAAGGTTCCTTTCTTATATATATCTAAGAGCTTTAAATTTAGAGAAGATAGCTCTAATCTAGAAATTTCTATACTAAAGGTATATAGTTCTATACTAATTATTAAATCTTTTTACTAATTTATATAATTCTTAGTATACTTATACTAGTCTATCTCTTTCTACTCTAGTTTCTACTACTCTATAGATTTCTATAGAGGAGTTTATAGCTACAAGACGCGCTATATAGAATTTATAGTATTAGAATAAAAGGCTAGAGACTTATATTATAAAGCTCTATACTATACTAAATAAGAACTAGTAGAAGGAATTAGATATAATTATCGCGGTAATTAGTACTTCTACTTCTACTCTAACTTAATTAGTTTAGATCTATACTAATTAATACTAATATATTTCTTTTATCTAGTATTTTTAGTTTTCGGTTTTAATTTTAAAGTAATCTTACTTCTTCTAGATAGATTAGTATAAGTTTATATAGATCTATATAGATATTTATATTTTCTTTTAGCTTTCTTAATTTTATCTTTCTTTAATAATAACTTCTTTAATCTCTTTAGTAATCTATACTAATCTATACTAATTAGTACCGATTTTTAATATCTATTTCTCTTAGTAAATTATTTTTCTAAGTCTCTTTTTTAGTTAAATTTTTTTTAAAGTTCTAAGTTTAAACTTTCTAAGGAAGTTCCTTAATTTCTTAGAATATTTTAAAGATCTATATCTCTTTTACCTTCTTCCTATTAGAACTTAGCCTTAGGTAGAACCCGACCTGCACGTACCTTAGCTAACAGGGTTAGAAGGTGACGTGAAGGGCGGTAAATAGTCACGTACTAGATAGATCGGCGTCCCTTTATATATATACTCTCGGATTCCTACCGAAAGGGTTTAGTAGTAATTCGTTCTATGATAGAATACACCCTATTATTCTATCTAACTATACTACTATCCAATAACCCTATTCTTACACTTCCTTTTAGGCGGCTATCCTTAGTACTAAACTATACTAAAAAATATTAGATTACTATACTTTAGTATAATTCTCTATAATTCTATAGCTTTCTTTACTAATCGCTACTTATATACTAATATTACTACTTTACTAATATTTATTATAGATTTCTAAGTATCTTTATTAGAATTATTGTAAGGAGGCGGGCTCTACGCACCAACCAACTACACTAAAAGGACCGAATCTTAAAGCTACTGCTTCAAGGGTGGAGCACACTACTTATATACGACTACTACACATATGTATAATTAACTAGTAGGCACGTGCCTAATAATATCTCCCCTTTTTAAAGGCGCGTGCCCTTATACGTCGTGGGTATCTATCTTATAAAAGATAAACTAAACTAGCCATAATAGGCCTAGTATACGCGCTAGCCACACTAGGCCTAGCATAAACCATATATATATAATTGATATTTATAATGCCGCCTCTAGTACTAGACACGCTAACTTACTATAGTAACGTTACTACCATGTCATCCGTTACGTACATAAAGTACACGTGACGTGGTAAGCTAAACGGAATCATACGAAATTCAATAACGGTTGACTAGACCGAGAGTTAAACCCGTGACCCCGTAGTAGCTTTAAGATTATATAAGGAGGCGGGCTCTACGCACTAACTAACTATACTAAAAGGACCGAATCTTAAAGCTACTACTTCAAGGGTGGAGCATACTACTTATATACGACTACTATATACATGTATAATTAACTAGTAGGCACGTGCCTAACATCGCGCTTCTAGTATTAACTATATCTTAACTAACTTAGCTTTATACTATACTCGCCTACCTATAGAGATTTTACTATTATTCTCTATAAGTTTATTAAGTAGTACTATAATTTAAAAGAAGTCTATAGTAAAATTAAAATAATAGTTTATAAAATCTATAAACGGTCTAATTTAATATATAGTAGTAGGTTCTAGCTATTCTATAATAGTCTTTATATACTCTAGCTCTATTTTTAGGCCGCTATATATTATAATAAAGCTAAGAAACCTAACTTCTTATTAGTAAAACTTATATTTAGATAATTTTATATAGAGTTTATACTACCTTAGACGATTTAGTACTAATTTTATATATTTCTTATAATTCTATATACTATTAGAGTAAATTAGTATATTATTAAGATAAACTATATAAATCACGTTAAGTAATTCTATAAGTATAGTATTAATATATTCTTAAAACGCTTCTAGTATATTTATAAGTCTAAATAGTATAATAGTATACTTAAAATAACTATATCTAGTCTAAAATATAGTTTTCTACTTATCTCCGTAACGAATTCAAAGCTAGTAATATATATCTTATAAATCTAGCTTTATAAAGTATTTTACCTTTATTAATTAGTCTAAAGATTTACTAACTAGTAGTAATAGATAATAATTCTTCTTAGTTACTATATTTAGTATCTAATAGTTAATATATAGATATAAACTTCTATCTTTCTTCTTTATAAAGAGAATAGATATACTAGCTAATAATATACTATAATATATCTAGTCTCTTCTAAGGTATTCTTTAATATATTTATAAAGAACTTTAAGTTCTAGTCTTAAAAGTAGATAAAGTAGACTATAAGGGACGTCTACTCTCTCTTTAAGCTTAATCTTTAGCTTATATAGTCCATAATTAGGGAGAAGTAACACATCTCCTACTAAAAATATATCTATATACTATAAATATATATTAGATAGCGTGTCTTTACCCTAATTATTACTATTATCCTTATCTTTATTAATGATTAATAAGGACGTAAGATAGATTAGTAATAATTAGGTCTATATAGTAAGGTTCTATACCTCCTTACTAATAGTTACGACTTACTAGTATAGTTTACTATAGTATTATTAGAATATTAATATCTTCTTCTAAAAATTAAGGATAGAGTTTAGATATCTAAGCTAAGGTATCCCTAGAATTATATTCTATTAGCTAATATTAGCTACGATAAATTTATTAGATATCTACTATTTTATTATCTTTAAGTTATAAACTTTATAATTTATTATAGCTTTATCTAAAGTTCTAACTTTATATCTATTAACTATAATAGTTTAGCTAACTTTACTAAAATTATATAATAATCTATACTCCTTTATAAGAATTAATAAAATATAGTTATCTTCTATACTAGTATCTATAAGGGTCTATATAGTTTTATTACTATTTACTATAGATAATAATACTTTTAGTAATATTAGGTCTTTACTTACCGGAAGGCGCTATAGCTCCTTCTAAGTATATATAATTTAGCTAAGAACGCGGTTAGATCTTATATACTAGTCTATTCTTTTTTTAGATTCTTATAGTTAGATAAAATATATTCTATTTCTCTATACTTATAGTAATAAAGTATACTATAATTCTACTATTTTATAATAGATATTATATTTAAGTCTATATCTTATTCTTTTCTATATTAAGAAGTACTATCTTAATTATTTTAGTATCCTCTTAACGTATTTCTACCCCGATTTATACTCTTCTAGTACTAATTATAGTAAGGTTACTCTTAATTAAATATATTTAATTAATCTTATTTCTAACCTATATAGGGTTTATTAGTTTTATCTAGAGAGTTATATTTATTAAGGATATAGTAGTATTTATTAGCTTTCTTCTCTAATTTATATAGATAGTTAAAACTTAATAATACTATTTCTAGTCTTTTACGGATTAACGGAAGTAGTACTTTATAAAACTAGAATATATAAATATTTTTCTATAGCGTAGGGATATTATTCTATAGGTTTTATAGGTATTATAGTAGTTAAGTAGATGTCTAGTTCGGTCGTTATACTACGCTTCTTAACTTAAATAGTATCTTTCTTTTATATTCTCCGTCCGTTCTAAGGGTATTTAGTATAAATATAGCTAAATATTCCTAGGTTATTATAGATAGTAGCTACGCTTCCTTCTATCTATTCTATTAATCGTGGGATTATAAGTCTAGGTATTATTCTCTAAATAAAATATATTATACTTTAGTAGAAAAGAGTAGAGAGTTATTAAGGAAGTACTTTTCGTAGTCTCTCTTCTAGTCTTTCTACTCCTTTTAGTTCTTCTCTATAAATATAGTTAGGTCTTTAGATTTTAGTATATCTAGAGAAGAAGTAGAGTAAATTAGTAACGAAGCGGCCGGGAGTATAGTAGATTATTATAACTCTAATAGTAGGTAAATTAATTCCGTCTAAATTAGTATAGGAAGTCGTCTATCTACTATCGTTCTATATAGTTCTTTAAGAGACTTCTTAAGTTCTTATCTCTTTATAAGAAGTTTCGTATATTCTATCTACTCTTTAAGAGTTTAAATCTCTTAAGTCTAATTCGCGATATATTTCTAAAGTTTAGTAATAGTTTATTATAATATCTCGTGTAGCTCTACTATAACTTATTATTTAGCTTTATATTATTAGAAGTTACTTAGTGTATCTACTATTTCTTTATCTAAAAGCTCCGTAATTTAGTCTAATATCTCTACTTCTTAGTTAGAAACGGCTAGAATTAATACTAATTATAGAGGATCTCTATTATTTAATATAGTATTACTTATCTCTATAGTAGATTATATTAACCTTCTTAGTTCTAGTTAGACTATCTTAACTATAGTACTATATAGAGAGTAATTTAAATATAAGAATAGGGTTATTAGATAGTAGTATAGTTAGATAGAATAATAGAGTATATTCTATTATAGAATAAATTACTACTAAACCCTTTTAGTAGAAATCTAAGAGTATATATATAAAGGGACGCTAATCTATCTAGTACGTAATTATTTACCGCTCTTTATACTACCTTCTAACTATATTAGCTAAGGTATATATAGATTAGATTATATCTAAGGCTAAGTTCTAACACGCTTAGTAGAACTATATAATCTATAATAAGAAGCTTCTTATAGTAGTTTAGTATCTTTAAGTATAGAAATCTAAGCTCTAAAGTATCTACCGCCCCTTTATAATCTATATAGACTATAAGAATCTTAAGTACTCTATTAAGTCTTATCTTCTTATTCTATAGTAGTAATAATAGTCTAACTAGCTTATACTATTTAACTATAATCTTATATACTAGCTAGAATTCTAGATAGTCTATCTAGATACTCTAAACTACTATAACTAGAACTTATCTAAGAAGTCTCTTCTAAGGGGATAGCTTATAACTCTATAGACTATTAGAATAGTACTAGTAAGTATCTACTCTAGAGAGTTCTACCTTCTCTAGAGATAAAATATCTTTACTAATCTCTATCTCTAGAAGCTCTAGAACTAGACTATTTAGTTAGTCCTAGTATATTAGATCTACTATAGAGCTATAATAGATAGAGTATATCTCTTTCTACTAGAGGCGCTTACTACTAAATAGATTATAGACTATACTATATTAGTATATAGAATACTTATATAGTAGAGAGTTATTTAGATATCTAAGTAAAATCCCCTTACTATAACTATTATCTAGAAGTTCTATACCTCCCCTCTTATAGACTACCCTAGTAAGAATAAGATATATATAGCTATTTAGTAGAAGTACTACTAGAAGTAGATATAGACTAATATCTAGTAGTTTATATAAAACTATAACTACTATAGAGTCTATATAAATTAATATAAGATCTCTAGCCTTCTCTAGTCTCTTCTAATACTAGACTAGTTCTAGTTCTAGATTTCTATAGACTTTCTAACTAATCTTCTCTAATTAAATATATTATAGCTCTACTATCTTTTTATTATTATAGACTAGCTCTTAAAGTTTATTTAGCTAGAGATAATAATCTTTATAGTAGCTAAGGACTATATTATATAGTTTTATAATATATAGTAGTATTTCTAGAGATTTCTTTAGTTAATAATTATAGACTAGGGCTTAGACTAGCTAGAGTAGTTCTAGATAATTCTATACTCTATAATAGATATATACTAGAATCTCTCTATAGTCTACTATCTATGGATAGATAGTAGTACTAAGTATATAAACTAGAAGATATAGACTATACTATATATTATAGTAATCTTTAAGTAAACTAACTAGCCGGAATATCTTCTAGTATATTAGCTCGCCCTTAATAACTATATCTTATTAGTAACTAGTATAGTACTAAATTTACTCCTTAATAGATACTATATTAAACTATTACTATAATAGCTACTCTCTAATATCTCTATAACCTTAGTAAAAGATTAGACTATAAATTTCCTTAAATACCTTTAGAATAGTACTACCTTAGCTTAAATAGCTATTATCTAGACTAAGTAGCGCTTCTAAGACTTAGTAAACTAGTTATAATATCTAGCTAAGTATTTTAAGATTAGTAATATAGTATAGTTCTCTCTCTAGAATATAAAGACTAACTATCTAAGCTAGAAGCTTAACTAGCTATAGATAAAGTACTAGATTATAGTCTAATCTACCCCCTTAATAGTAACCCTTAACCTCCCTAGAGACCTCTATAGAATAGTCTATATAAGTTTTATTAAGCGCGCTATAGAGAACTCTCTATCTAGCTAAGAGTAGCTTAATATCTATTTAGATCTAGCGCTTAAGCTTAACGAAGTAGATAAGAATATTATAGAGTATAAGATTAAGAATATTCTATATATAAAAAATATATAAGAGTAGAATAAGTAATAGATACTTATAAAGTAGAAAGATTAGTTATAACTAATATAGATTCTACTTAAGAACATAGAGAATACTAAGGTACTAGACTAGTTTAAGTCTAGATATAATAATACTTAATTATATAATAGTCTATAACTCTAATATATCTCTAAGTAGTAATATTACTCTACTATTATAGATCTATAATAGCTCTAATAACTAAATATAAGAGTAGAGATTTAGAAAAAGAAAGAAATAAATACTAAATACTAGTATCTAGTATAATCTAATAATAAACTAATATCCGCCTTAAGATATAAAAAGGTTATTTATCTAGCTCTACCCTAGGTTTATATAGTACTAGGGCTAGTACTATTCTTATCTATAAATTCTAATATAAGGTTAGTTATCTAGTTCTTCTCTAGACTATCTTCTAATAGTAGTAGTAGCTATTAATCTAGGCGGGTAGTAAGAATAAATTATACTTATCTATAGAAAAATTATAGTAGAGATAGACTAATAACTAATAGTAGTATAATACTTAATAATTCTTATAGAAATAGTACTAATAGTTATATAAGTAATAATAATAGTTATATAAGTAATAATAATAGTTATATAACTAGTTATAATAGTTATATAACTAATTATAATAGTAGAGAGACTAATTATAGTAGATAGGGGACTAGCTATAGTACTTATAGAACTAGAAGTAGTTATAGTAGTAAGGGAGGGTCTAGAGCTAATAGTAAGATAGTAAGAACTTATAAGAAGAGATAGTAATAGAGAGCTAGGGGGGCCTAGTAGCGTAATAGTAAGGGCTCTAAGTTAGTAACTTCTTATAGTCTATAGACTAAGGTTAGCGTGAATAGCTACTATCTAATAAGGGCTTCTTATTCTCTATAACTATCTAAGTAATAAGATAGTAAGAGAGTAGCTCTACTAGGCGGACTAATCTAGATATAACTTACTATATAGTACCCTATAATATATATTAGAATAGGTATTTAGACTTACTAAGCTTATATATCTATAGAGTACTAATACTAGTATATAGCTTATCTATCTAGGCCTTATTATAGAATATATACTAATTTATCTAGTAAATTATACTACTAATCTAGCTACGGTTACTACTACTATAATATAGTAGCTTAAATAATATTATAGTACTATAATAAGGTATTATAGAAGTCTAACTAATAATACTAGTATTATAATATATAATATAGATAATCTCTAAGTTAGATTTATAGTCCTTATATAGATAGTAGAATTTAGAGTTTATATAAGGCTATTTACTAGATAAAGACTTAGTTAGATCTATACTATATATACTATAGTTAGTTATATAACTAAAGTTATTACTAACTAAATTATATATAAACTTCTCTAGGTAACTTTATATCTTATATAGAGCTAGATAAGTAGTAAGCTTCTTAGTATTCTATAAGTAGAACCCCTTTAACTTATAGTACTTTATATAGATAGTACTATAACTAGACTTATAGCTATACTTAAGAATTAGTAGATACTACTATAGTATAGAGATAGTATATACTTAAGAATACTAGTCTTTTCTAGTATCTTTATATATATATAATATATAAAATATATAGACTTAGTATACTTATTCTCTAATAAGTCGCTCTCTACTATATATAGCTCTATATAGTATATAGACTTAGTCTATTAGAGAGTAATAGAAGGAATAATCTATTTAGTTAGTAATAGAGATAGTATAGAGTTAAGATCTACTTATAGTATAGTTAGTATATTCCTAGCGTCTAGATATATAATTATTATTAGAGTCTTCGCCTCTAGTATCTATAGCTACTACTATAATAGCGCTGGTTATAGATATAGATCTATTTAGACCTAGAGTACTTATAATAATATTTTAGAAGCTATAAGTTATTATATAAGAAGGTTAAGAATATAATAGCTACACTATAGTATTAAGATAATAGATATAGTAGTAGTTAATAATAAAGAAAGATTATTAGATAAGAGACCTCTAACTTATATTAGAGATAATTATATAGACTAGGATAGAGCTAGTTCTAAAGCGGATAATAATAAATATATATAGACTCTAAGCTCTACTATATAACTCTACTAATACTAACTAGTAATTACCCCTTATAATAATATACTAGAACCCTAGTCTAGAGTTTATCTAATATAGATTATATATAAGCTACTCTACTATTATATAACCTCTATATTATAGTCTAGCTACTAGATTATTATATAACTAAGTATACTATAGCGTAAGAAATCTACCCCCGCTATATAATTAGTATATTATAGCTATAAGATATAGCTACTAAGTAGCTATATAACTAAGTATACCGTGGTATAAGGGATCTACCTCTACTATATAATTAGTATATTATAGCTATAAGATATAGCTACTAGATAGTTATATAACTAAGTATACTATAGTAGAAGGGATCTATTCTACTATATAACTAGTATAATACTACTATAAGTACCGTATCTCTACTATATAACCGGTATATTATAGCTATAAGATATAGCTATTCTATATTTAAGTATCTAATAGATTTCTAATAAAACCTAGAAGGATAAGAGTATATTATAGACTTTAGATTTATCTTATCTCTAGTATTATATAATAGAGCCGGAATAGATAAGACTAGTATAGGGGTATTACGTAATCTTACTTAATACTATACTTAAGCTATAATCTATATAGACTTATCTCTACTTCTTAAGTTAAATTATAATATATCTTAATTACTATTATAGTAATACCTTAGTTATATCTATTATACGTATAGTATATAAGTTGCTATCTAGAATAAGAAAGTACTTATATAGGTCTAGTAAGCGTCTCTAAAGAATATTATTAATAAAATTAATAAATAGAAAGAAATATAGTTAAATATAGTTATAGCTAAACTTACTCTAGAAGGTATAGTACTAACTACTACTACTAATATAGTCTAGTAGACTATCTTCTATAACCTAAATATAATAAATAATATATTCTCTAGTACGTCTATCTATATAAATATATATCTAATCTAGATATATACTATCTCTATCTAGGGCTATATTATTAGAAATAATAATATTAAGTAAATAGAGTAATCTAATAACTAGAAGTACTCTAGAATTAAGATTATAAAGATATAGTAGAAAAATATATAGAGGATTAAGGTAAAATTAAAAAAAAAACTCTACTATAATAGTAGAGCTTAGAAACTCTATTCTTATCTATAGAATTATATAAGAAGACTTCTTAGCTAAAGAGAAACTACTTATAGTAGAACTATAGAATTAGATATAGATAATAATCTAATACTTTAACTATTAAGAGTATAGATATACTAGATAGAGATACTCTTAAAAGACTATATATAGCTAGTATTATTAGAGCTATAGTATCTAGAAATACCTCTATAGAATCTAGGGTAATAGTATATATAATAGAGATACTACTAAGTACTCTAACTATAATAGAAGATATCTATTCTAGTTAGTAATATATATAAAATATAAGTAAGTTACTAAATATATTAATACTATAAAGATAAGAGGGGTAAGATAGATATAATAGACTATAAGGCCTCTACTAACTACTCTAACCTTACTATCTACTCTAACCTTATCTATAAATATATTAATCTATCTATAAGGGGGTAGTAATAATATATAATAGTATACTATATAGAGAAAGATAGGCTAACCTAGAGGTATACTTAAAGTAGCTACTATATAAGGGTAATTATACCTTAATATAACTAGTATATAGGCTTAAGCTTTCTCTAACACCTAATAAGAAACTAGAATACTCTTATTATTATATAGGTAAATATATAATATAAATAAGAAAACTAGGTAGTACTTCTAGAGAAGATAGATATTAGAACTTAGTCTTAGATATAACCCGATTTATATATACCTTAGCTAATATAGTTAGAAGGTAGCGTGAAGGGTAGTAAACGGTTATATACTAGATAGATTAGCGTCTCTTTATATATATACTCTTAGATTTCTACTAAAAGAATTTAGTAGTAATTTATTCTATAATAGAATATACTCTATTATTCTATCTAACTATACTACTATCTAATAACCCTATTCTTATATTTAAATTACTCTCTATATAGTACTATAGTTAAGATAGTCTAACTAGAACTAAGAAGGTTAATATAATCTACTATAGAGATAAGTAATACTATATTAAATAATAGAGATCCTCTATAATTAGTATTAATTCTAGCCGTTTCTAACTAAGAAGTAGAGATATTAGACTAAATTACGGAGCTTTTAGATAAAGAAATAGTAGATACACTAAGTAACTTCTAATAATATAAAGCTAAATAATAAGTTATAGTAGAGCTACACGAGATATTATAATAAACTATTACTAAACTTTAGAAATATATCGCGAATTAGACTTAAGAGATTTAAACTCTTAAAGAGTAGATAGAATATACGAAACTTCTTATAAAGAGATAAGAACTTAAGAAGTCTCTTAAAGAACTATATAGAACGATAGTAGATAGACGACTTCCTATACTAATTTAGACGGAATTAATTTACCTACTATTAGAGTTATAATAATCTACTATACTCCCGGCCGCTTCGTTACTAATTTACTCTACTTCTTCTCTAGATATACTAAAATCTAAAGACCTAACTATATTTATAGAGAAGAACTAAAAGGAGTAGAAAGACTAGAAGAGAGACTACGAAAAGTACTTCCTTAATAACTCTCTACTCTTTTCTACTAAAGTATAATATATTTTATTTAGAGAATAATACCTAGACTTATAATCCCACGATTAATAGAATAGATAGAAGGAAGCGTAGCTACTATCTATAATAACCTAGGAATATTTAGCTATATTTATACTAAATACCCTTAGAACGGACGGAGAATATAAAAGAAAGATACTATTTAAGTTAAGAAGCGTAGTATAACGACCGAACTAGACATCTACTTAACTACTATAATACCTATAAAACCTATAGAATAATATCCCTACGCTATAGAAAAATATTTATATATTCTAGTTTTATAAAGTACTACTTCCGTTAATCCGTAAAAGACTAGAAATAGTATTATTAAGTTTTAACTATCTATATAAATTAGAGAAGAAAGCTAATAAATACTACTATATCCTTAATAAATATAACTCTCTAGATAAAACTAATAAACCCTATATAGGTTAGAAATAAGATTAATTAAATATATTTAATTAAGAGTAACCTTACTATAATTAGTACTAGAAGAGTATAAATCGGGGTAGAAATACGTTAAGAGGATACTAAAATAATTAAGATAGTACTTCTTAATATAGAAAAGAATAAGATATAGACTTAAATATAATATCTATTATAAAATAGTAGAATTATAGTATACTTTATTACTATAAGTATAGAGAAATAGAATATATTTTATATAAGAATAGGGTTATTAGATAGTAGTATAGTTAGATAGAATAATGGGGTGTATTCTATTATAGAACGAATTACTACCGAACCCTTTCAGTAGGAATCCGAGAGTATATACATAAAGGGACGCCGATCTATCTAGCACGTGACTATTTACCGCCCTTTACGTCACCTCCTAACTCTATTAGCTAAGGTACGTGTAGGTCGGGTTCTACCTAAGACTAAGTTCTAATAATTATCCCTTCCCTCTAGGAAGCTACCCTTAGCGACCTAGATTATTACCTATCTCTATATCCCTATCCTAAGTCTCGTAAGACCTTAGTCGTTCTCTATACTTCGTCTTAGATACTTACTAATATTTACCGATCTAAGATTTATATAAGCGTTTTCCTAATAAACTAGATTTTATCTATCTTAACTTCTTATATAGGTGAGATTACCTAATTAGGCCTAGCGTATCACGTAATATAATTAGGTAAGCCTAGATACTACCTATATCAAAATCTTTTCTTAGAAATATTCCTTTCTTTAAAAAACTTCTTAACTCTTTATAGAGTTTTTAAGATTATTAGGTATATTACCCGATCCTTATAGACATAGATTTATATAGATTTACTATAATTTAGTACGATTTACGCAATTTACTAATTTTTATACTATCCTTAGCTAGTAATAATATAATTCGTAATAATCCGTATAAATTAATAATAATTATAATATGGTTTCCCGAAATCTTAACGCTCTAAAGTAATCGGCGCGGAAATAGGCGCCTTTAAATAATCCCTATCTTATATACGTTACCGATATATCGAAAGCTATTAATCTACCCCGACCTAGGCCGGGCTCTAATAATCTAGCTATATATTATTATAGTTATTGCTTTCTATCGTATATTACTTACGGTAGTACTAAATCTATAATATACAGTACTTATATAACTAAGAAGCGTTATTACTTATAGATATTTAAGTAAGTTCGAAGAACTTTACGTAGATTTACTTATATTAGTATAGATTACTACTAGGCCTCTAGTGACCCCTACTAATAAGGAGCGTAGTACTACTAATTATAACGCCTTAGAGAAGGCTTTCTACGAGCTATATACCTAAGGTAAGGGTTACGCCTAGAAGTATAATTCTAATAAGATCCGTAAGGATTTATCGGAATCTACTATAGCTATTATTACCGCGATTACTAGGTAATATTATTTTTCTTAAATCGTTATAGATTCTTACTAATATATATTAATCTCTATAATAGTACTAAAATCTCTACTACTTTAGACTTCTTTCTATACACTAGCGATATTAAAATTCCTAGAAAAGATTCTAGTAAAAAGGCTAAGGTTCCTTCCTTACGCGTGCTAAAGAGCCGTAAATTTAGAGAAGATAGCTCTAATCTAGAAGTTTCTATACTAAAGGTATATAGTTCTATACTAATCGTTAAATCTTTTCGCTAATTTATATAATTCTTAGCGTGCCCGCGCCGGTCCGTCTCTCTCTATCCCGGGTCCTACCGCTCTATAGGTTTCTATAGAGGAGTTTATAGCTATAAGGCGCGCTATATAGAATTTATAGCGTCGGAACGAAAGGCTAGAGACTTATATTATAAAGGTCTATACTATACTAAATAAGAACTAGCGGAAGGAATTAGATATAACTATCGCGGTAATTAGTACTTCTACTCCTACTCCAACTTAATCGGTTTAGATCTATACTAATTAGTACTAATATATCTCTTTTATCTAGTGTTTTTAATTTTTTAGTTTTAATTTTAAAGCGATCTTACTTCTTCTAGATAGATTAGTACGAGTTTATATAGATCTATATAGATCTTTATATTTTCTTTTAGCTTTCTTAATTTCATCTTTCTTTAATAATAACTTCTTTAATCTCTTTAGTAATCTATACCAATCTATACCAATCGGCACCGATTTTCAATATCCATTTCTCTTAGTAAATCATTTTTCTAAGTCTCTTTTTTAGTTAAATTTTTTAAAGTTCTAAGTTTAAACTTTCTAAGGAAGTTCCTTAATTCCTTAGAATATTTTAAAGATCTATATCTCTTTTACCTTCTTCCTTTTAGGCGGCCGTTCTTAGCGCTAAACTATACTAAAAAACGTTGAATCGCCGTACTTTAGTATAATTCTCTACGATTCTACGGCTTCCTTTACTAATCGCTACTCATATACTAATATCGCTACTATGCTAATATTTATTATAGGTTCCCAAGTATCTTTATTAGGATTATATCCTTTTTAATGAATTTTATATAGCCACGTGCTATCTTCGGCGTGTTACTAGCTAAGTATCTACTTAACTTTATAGATATCTATACCTTCTTACGTAACTACTTTATATAGTATCTATTTAGAATGATCCGGTAATAATAAGGCATGAAATGGCTCGAGAAGCGTAATATAGAATATATTATATATCTTTAACGTAGGAGGGAGTTATAACTCGTACGCCTAGTTATTAATTACACGAGTAATCTTATATAGATCTATTATCGTATAGTTAAGCTTCTTCTTTGGCCTAATACTATAAATATTCTTACTATTTAGTAAAACTTTGTCCCTAATATTAAAGATTATAGGTTTTCTACTCTTGTTATAGTGCGATTTACTATAATTCGTAGTATCTTATAGTAACTTTATAACGCTTCTTTGCGTTTAGAATAGTTCTATAGTAATTTCCATTGCTTTAACGTTAGGTCGTTCTACTTTAAACTAAGTCCCTAAGAACTATATATTATGGTTCCGACCGAAGTTTACTTCGAACGGACTTACGTAGGTTAATATATATCGGCTATTATTATACGCGAATTCCGCGACATAGACTAACCTTATCTAGTTATTCTACTTATAGTTATAATATACGCGTAAATACACCACGACTATCTAATTCTACTACTCTATCTATCTATCTATTTATAGATAGAACGTAGTACTAAGTTTCTACTTAATTCCTAGTATATAGTAGAAATCCTTCTAAAATTTAGATGTTATCTACGGACCTCTATCTAAAACTATACTATTTAGTATACTATAGAGCCGAAGTACGTTACGGAGTAGTATATCTATAAGATCCGGTACTTAGATTATCTTTCTTATAGGGATATAGTATAATATCTTTATAAATCTATCTAGAACTATAAGTAAACTATTATAAATATACCTAGAATACTTACTTAGGGGTAGATCTATAATGAAATCTATTAATAATTCCTTCTATGCCTCCTTTAGTATAGGTAATAGCCTTAATTTACTATATAGTAAGTATCTATATACTTTTATATACTAGTAAATATTATACGTTTTTATATAGTCCTTTATATATTTCTAAAGACCCGGCTAGTCGTACGTCCTTCGGATTAAATCGACCGTCCTTATAACGCTAAAGTATTCTACTAACGTGTAATTATACTATTCCCTTAAAATATTAATTTATAAGCCGCCTTCCAGCACGTAGAGTCGGCCTTAGAAGTAGATCGCGTCCGATTATCGTTTCTATCTTAATAACCACGGCGGATCTATAGTACTTCCTTTTATACTTATAACTTTCTTTACTAATATATTAGAATTCTAGGTAGATTTAATTAAGTCTTTAAGGGTTTTCTTATTTCCTTAGATATTTATTTAGATTACTTAATACCCGCTCTAATTCCCGCGGAGAAT
>NW_022985569.1:309095-347680 GCF_010093815.1 Pseudovirgaria hyperparasitica
GCGATTAAGGACCTTAGTTAATATAAAGTAATATAGATTTATATAATCTAATAATAATTTAATCTAATATACGGAGCCTTCTAAATAATATTACTATTACTTAAAACTCTCGATAATTATAAGTAGTTTCTAGTTATACGTATTATAACACGTCTCTATATCTACTATTTTATAGAAAAAGAAAGCGACCGGATGCTATTACACCTTATCTTTCGTATCTTTATATAGTTAACTAATAATTCTAGTAATTGCGAATCCTAACACGTTAGTTTCGACCCGAATATACTTCTTAGGATTAAAATACCTAAGAATCGGCGTAGTTATAAAGTAATTCTTTAACGATCGGAACGCATCTTGCGCTTCTAGCGTTAACTATATCTCGACCGACTTAGCTTTATACTATACTCGTCTACCTATAGGGATTTTACTACTATTCTCTATAAGTTTATTAAGCGGCGCCGTAATTCATAAGAAGCCTATAATGAATTTACGATAATAGTTTATAAAACCTATAAATATTCTAATTTAACGTATAGTAGTAGGTTCTAGCCATTCTATGATAGTCTTTACACGCTCCAGCTCTATTTTTAGGCCGCTATGTATTATAATAAAGCCGAGAAACCTAACTTCTTATTAGTGAAACTCGTATTTAGATAATTTTACGTAGAGTTTATACTACCTTAGGCGATTTAGTACCGATTTCACGTGTTCTTTATAATTCTATATACTATCGGAGTAAATTAGTATATTATTAAGATAAACTATATAAATCACGTTAAGTAATTCTACGAGTATAGTATTAATATATTCTTAAAACGCTCCTAGCGTATTTATTAGCCCGAATAGTATAATAGTATACTTAAAATAACTATATCTAGTCCGAAATACGGTTTTCTACTTATCTCCGCGACGAATTCGAAGCTAGTAATATATATCTTATAAATCTAGCTTTGTAAAGTACTTTACCTTCGTTAATTAGTCTAAAGATTTACTAACTAGCGGTAATAGATAACGATTCTTCTTAGTTACCGTATTTAGTACCTAATAGTTAACGCATAGATATAAACTTCCGTCTTTCTTCTTTACGAAGAGAATAGATACGCTAGCCAATAATATACTACGACGTATTTAGCCTCTTCTAAGGTATTCTTTAATATATTTATAAAGAACTTCGAGTTCTAGTCTTAAAAGTAGGTAAAGTAGGCTATAAGGGACGTCTACTCCCTCTTCGAGCTCGATCTTTAGCTTATATAGCCCGTGATTAGGGAGAAGTGATATATCTCCTACTAAAAATATATCTATATACTACGAATATACGTCGGGTAGCGTGTCTTCGCCCTAATTATTACTATCGTCCTTATCTTTATCGATAATTAATAAGGACGTAAGATAGATTAGCGATAATCAGGTCCGCACGGCGAGGTTCCATGCCTCCTTACTAATAGTTACGATTTACTAGTATAATTTACTATAGTATTATCGGAACGTTAATATCTCCTTCTAAAAATTAAGAATAGAGTTTAGGCGTCTAAGCTAAGGTATCCCTAGAATTATATTCTATTAGCTAATATTAGCCACGATAAATTTATTAGACATCTACTATTTTATTATCTTCGAGTTATGAACTTCGTAATTTATTATAGCTTTACCTAAAGTTCTAACTTTATATCTATTAACTATGATAGTTCGGCTAACTTTACTAAGATCGTATGATAATCTATACTCCTTTATAAGAATTAATAAAATATAGTTATCTTCTATACTAGTATCTATAAGGGCCTATATAGTTTTATTACTATTTACTATAGGTAATAATACTTTTAGTAATATTAGGTCTTTACTCGCCGGAAGGCGCTACGGCTCCTTCTAAGTATATATAATTTAGCTAAGGACGCGGTTAGGTCTCGTGTACTAGTCTATTCTTTTTTCGGATTCTTATAGTTAGGCGAAATATATTCTATTTCTCTATACTTATAGTAACGAAGTGCGCTATAATCCTACTATTTTATAATAGGCGTTATATTTAAGCCTATGCCTTATCCTTTTCGGCGTTAAGAAGTACCGCCTTAATTATTTTAATATTCTCTTAACGCATTTCTACCCCGATTTATACTCTTCTAGTACTAATTATAGTAAGGTTACTCTTAATCGAACGTATTCGATCGACCTCGTTTCTAACCCGTATAGAGTTCGTCGGTTTTACCTAGAGAGCCACGTTCCTTAAGGATGCGGTAGTATTTATTAGCTTTCTCCTCTAATTCGTGTAGATAGTTAAAACTTAATAATACTATTTCTAGTCTTTCGTGGATTAACGGAAGTAGTACTTCGCGAAACTAGAATATATAAATATTTTTCTATAGCGTAGGGATATTATTCTATAGGTTTTAGAGGTATTATAGTAGTTAAGTAGGTGTCTAGTTCGGTCGTTATACTACGCTTCTTAACTTAGATAGTACCTTTCTTTCACGTTCTCTATCTATTCCGAGGGTATTTAGTATAAATATAGCTAAATATTTCTAGGTTATCGTAGATAGTAGCTGCACTTCCTTCTATCTATTCTATTAATCGCGGGATTATAAGTCTAGGTATCATTCTCTAAACGAAATGCGTTATACTTTAGTAGAAAAGAGTAGAGGGTTATCGAGGAAGTACTTTTCGTAGTCTCTCTTCTAGTCTTTCTACTCCTTTTAGTTCTTCTCTATAAATATAGTCGGGTCTTTAGATTTCGGTATACCTAGGGAAGGAGTAGAGTAAATCGGTAACGAAGCGGCCGGGTATATAGTGGATTATTATAACTCTAATGGTAGGTGAACTAATTCCGCCTAAATTAGTATAGGAAGTCGTCCACCTACTATTATTCGGCGTAGTTCTTTAAGAGACTCCTTAAGTTCTTATCTCTTTATAAGGAGTTTCGCGCGTTCTACCTATTCTTTAAGGGTTTAAATCTCTCGAGCCTAATTCGCGACGTATTCCTAAAGTTCGGTAATGGTTTATTATAATATCTCGCGTGGCTCCGCCACGACTCGTTGTCTAGCTTTATATTATTAGAAGTTACTCGGTATATCTACCATTTCTTCGTCTAAAAGCTCCGTAATTCGGTCTAATATTTCTACTTCTTAGTTAGAAACGGCCGGGATTAATACTAATTATAGAGGATCCCTATTATTTAATATAGTATTACTTATCTCTATAGTAGATCGTGTCGACCTTCTCGGTTCTAGTTAGACTATCTTAACTATAGTACTATATAGGGAGTAATTCGAATATAAGAATAGGGTTATTAAATAGTAGTATAGTTAGATAGAATAATAGGGTATATTCTATTATAGAACGAATTACTACCGAACCCTTTTAGTAGGAATCCGAGAGTATATATATAAAGGGACGCTAATCTATCTAGCACGTGACTATTTACCGCCTTTCACGTCACCTCCTAACCCTGTTAGCTAAGGTATATATAGGTCCGGTCCTACCTAAGGCTAAGTCCTAATAGTTAGTATCTTTCTATAGCTATCTCCCCTATTATTTATTAGATATAGATATATCTATTATAGTCTCTATGTATTCGTAATTAGAGTCCGTTTACGTCTTACTAGGGTAGTAGTATTATACTCTATAGCTTATATATTCTATAGTAAAGGTAAGGTTAAGTATAGATCCCTCCTCGTCTTCCTTATATTTTCTCTATATAATTTATCTAACCGGCGTAAGGAGGTATAGAAGGTTATAGCACCTCGTATATAGCTCCCTTACCCTAAGCTCTTCTCTAATAACTATTAGGCCTTTCTACTATCTATAGTAGAGGTTAAAGTTATCTAAAAGGATATATTATTCTAGTTCTATAATACTCTCTAGTATAGTATCTAGCGTAAGTAATTCTCTTTAGTTATAGATATTATAGATATAGAGGGGCCCTATATCTATCTAGAGGTATAGTATTATCTAGAGGTTATCTTATTCTATATAGAACTATTCTAAGAGCGGGATAGATTTATATATATAGAAGAGGATTCTCCTATCTAGGCCTAGGGGGTAGATAGTATAGTATCCTAGGTATGTCGTTAGTTTATTAGTTTAGTAGTATTTATAAGGTTCCTAAATAGCTATTATCGTAGCATCTATCTCTTCTAGAAGCGTGGCCTAGTTTTTTTATTTATATTATATATTCGCCTATATAATAATAAGTATATTAACTCCTTATTAGGTGCTAGGGAATGCTTAAGTCTATATACTAGTGGTATTAAGACGCGACTATTCGTACACGGTAGCTACCTTAAGGATACCCTAGGGTTATTCTATCTTCCTCTATATAGTATACTATTATATATTAGTCTCTCCTTCTTATAGATTACTTAGTATAGTTATAGGTAAGGTTAGAGTAGATAGTAGGGGCCTTATAGCTTAGTATATCTATCTCGCTTCTCTCGCCTTTATAGTGTTAATATACTTAGTAACTTATCTATATTTTATATACGTCGCTAACTATAACGGGTAGTTTCTATTATAATTAGAGTACTTAGTAGTATCTTTATTATATATATAGTTCTTCTATCCTTTATATAGTTATTTCTAGGTATAGTAGTTCTATTAGTACTATCTATAGGTAGCTTTCTAAGAGTACCTCTACCTAGTATATCTATATCCCTAATAGTTAAAGTATTAGATTATTATCTATACTCTATTCTATAGTTCCGCTATAAGTAACTCCCCCTTAGCTAAGAAGCCTTCTTATATAATCTAATAGATAAGGGCGGGGTCTTAGAGCTCTACTATTATAGTAGAATATTTTTTTAATTTTACTTTAATCCCTTATACGTTCTTCTACTACGTCTTTATAATCTTAATCCTAGGGTATTTCCGGTTATTAGATTATTCTATTCGCTTAATATTATTAGTACTAATAATATATCCCTAGACGGAAACTATATATATCTTCATTAGATATATATTAGCGTAGATAGATATACTAGAGAAGATATTATTAATCGTATTTAGGTCGCGGGAGATAGTCTACTAGACTATATTAGTAGTAGTAGTTAGTACTATATCTTCTAGGGTAAGTTTAGCTATAACTATATTTAACTATATTTCTTTTTATTTATTAATCTTATTAATAATATTTTTTAGAGATACCTTCTAGACCTATATAAGGACTTTCTTATTCTAGATAGCGATCCGTACGCTATATACTTCTTCTATAGATATCTTTAGTATTTAGGTTATCCTAGTTATACTATCTAACGGTACTACGACTTATATCTAAGTAGTTAGGCGTCTCTCCCGGGTAAGGCCTTCTTAGATTCTTAGTAGACTAGCCTTAATTCGGTCTAGCCTAGACTCCAGACTTATTTCCGGTATCTATTTCGCTTCTATAGTAAGTCTCTTAATATTCTAGACTAGGCTCTAGAAGATATTAAGGAGGGTAGTCTCTCCTTTCTTAACCTCCCTCTCTATATATACTATCTAGTATTTAATCTTATCTATAAGGGTATCCGCGAGCGGAGTTCTTTCTATCTTAGTTATCTATAGCGCTTTACGCCTCTAGTTATTTTTCGTTTTTTAGACGGTAGTTTAGTTATTCTAGGATATACTACTATATAGCCGTTTCTATTATACTAGTAGTAGGGGTATACCCGGTAGAAGTTAGGGTATGTTAGTGCCGGAGGCCGCTATAATTATTAGTTAAGGGCTACCCTTAACTAATAAAGGGGGTTAGTATATCGGCGTTTATTAGCGGTAGTCTATACTTATTACTCTAAAGAGTTTTTAAGTATATATATATAGTATCTCTATACGTTAGTACTATCGTGTATTATATACTATATATACGTACGTGTATCGGAAGTTATTATACTTAGTATACTCTATTAATTAGTATCTATAGATCGCTATATCGCCCCGAATTAACTAGTTCTAGTCCCTTCGAGATAATAGTTCTAATATAAGTATATATAGTCTCTAGTTATAAAGTATACTATTTTCTATCTATGTATCTAGTTGGTTATATTTATATATCTAACCGGTTCGCTACTATCTATAGTAATTATATATAATATATACTACTACTATAGCTATAATAAGATACCCGAATTTAAGAAAACCTACTATTATTCTTAGTAACTTTATATATAACGCTTAGCTAGGCGCGGGTTTATATCTTTATAGATACTATAGTATAGTTAATCTACTACTAAACTAATATTAGAGAGTTTCTTAGCGGGCGTAATATACTTTATAGTCCCCTTAGAGTAACCTTATTACTTAGCTAGTAGCTTAGTAACCTTAATATCTTAATTATTATTCTAGTTAACTTATAGTATCTTACTAGTAGATAGTATATAAGTTAGTTTATATAAAGTTATTATAGTCTTACCTTACGCGCTATTAGAGTTATTATCTAGAAAAACTAGCTTTATAATCTTTTAGTATATCTTATAATATAATAGTCTATTTAGTAGTAGTTTAGTAAAGTAAGATTTATACTACTTATAACTATAAGTAGCTATAGTAGTATTCTTAAGTCTAAAGCTATAATAGTAGTAGATATTCTAGTGGTATTTAACTATTTACTTTAGTATTAACTTCTTAGTATAGAGCTTATATTTAGTATTATAGATCTAATTTAGATATTTTTATATATACTTACTAATTTCATTATTAAATAATCTCATAGTATACTTACTATATTTATAAATCAACTTTATAGACTTAAGAAGGTTAACTATCTCCTCTAGAGGCCCTAGTTACTTAATTAGCTTATCTATCTAGTATAAGTACTATTCTAGTTCTCTATAGTTAGCTAGAGAATAAGCTAATTTACTTAGACTAGATAGAAGACCTAGATAGTTAACTAAATTAGACTACTTAGACTTTTATTAAAATAACTAAGATAATATTTTTAAGGCGGTTAAGGTTATCTTAAGAACTAGGTAGGGCTATACTATAGTAAAATTACTATTAATTTCTTTCTTATCTAATAAGATAATAAGTTATTTCTTTATAAGCTTAGATTAGATAATAGAAGGCTCCTTCTTAATAGATGGTTTTTTAAAAACTAGACTTTCTATAACTACTCTATTAAGACTCTATATCTTTTTAGTAGTACTTAATTTCTACTAAAAATCCTAGAATAATATAATATATATATCTAGGTTACTCTTAACTTTAAAGGAGTCTTTAGTTATTAAAAGGGTATACTTAAATATAGATTACTTATATCTATTTTTAACTAGATTAATATCTTTATTACTAATAAGTTTATAGAGAGTTTTAGCTTACTTAAGAAGTATTATATATAAGTTATTTCTAGTAGCTATTAGTACTAATATTAAAAATTATACCTAGATAGCTACTATAGTTCTCTAATTAACTATATTTATCTTAATTAATAAGATAGTATTATATAGCTATTAGTAGATATTAGTAAGATAGATATTAGTCTAGATTAATTAGTTAATAATTCTTTTAACTATATTAAGGTTATATATATAGATATCTAATATAGTCGCTTTCTTATTATCTAGCTAATCTTTCTATAGAATTATAATTAGATTAAATCTTTATATACTAGTTTTAAAATTAATTATATAACTTAATTTAGGCGTGAAAAGTAATAGATTACTAATATTTAGTACTAAGCTATCTAAGTTCGTTCGCTATCTACTTAACTAACTATATAGTAAGCTAAAGTCTAAATTATTAATAGTAGTTAGTAATATAAGTAATATAGTATATATATAATCTAATCGTTAAGATTATACTATAATTAGATTATCTACTAGACTCTTTATAGTTAGTTATATAGTACTTATAATCTTTAATAGTTACTTAGCTAAGATACCGCTATTATTATCTTTATATCTATATACTAGATTAATATCTAAGAGTACTATCTAAGTATAATAGTTAGTTTTATTTACTATAAGTAGCTTATCTTTAATTACCTAGGGCTTAGAATAAGTCTTCTCTAGTATCTACTAATAATATAGTAGTAATATTACTACTCTACTAAGTATAAATTAATTAAAGATAATTATAACCTTATTATTTAAAATACTAGGGGCTCTATATAGAAGATATCTATTCTAAAACTATTCTTCTTTTAAGAATACGGCCGGCTAGTAGATACTAACCTTACCCTTTCTTATAATCTATTACTCTATTATTATAATAATTAGTAATTTTACTTAGTTAGATAGTTAGATATTTATAGATAGCTAAGTTATATAGTTCTCTATAATATTAATAGAATAATCTATATAAAATAGCTATAAATTATATTTTAATAGGTACTATTATTTAGTTATAGAGAAATTATCTACTACTAGTCTATTACTAGAGATCTATATAGATAGAGCTAATAATAAAGAGTATTCTTTTACTATATATTCTAGAAGAATTAGTAGAAAAGCTTTTAATAAGCTAGGAAAATTCTTAGAATCTATCTAGTCCGCTATTATATTATATAGATCTATATAGAATAGTTAGTTAGCTAGTTTAATATTTACTTATATCTAAATCTTTTCTATAGACTAATAGTAGTACTTTTTATCTACCTTTAGACGTAGGTATAGAAGGATATTAGTTAGTTTAGATTAAGTATAACTATTATAAATCTCCTAAATTAATATACTAGGTCTTATAAGAATAAAACTAGTTATATATAGTAATTAGTTAATATTATAGAATATTTATAGATTAGTAACTATAAATAGTAGACTATATAGTTAGCTTAACTATAGTACTTATTTTTAGTTAATAGATCTAGATCTAGTACTAACCTTTAAGTAAATAATATAAGAAAGTACTTAATTGTTATATATTGATAAAATACTTTAGTAAATATATATATTATAACGTTACTTATTATAATAGATATTAATAGCTCTCTACCTATAACGGCTAGAGGCGGATAGATATTATAACTTTAAGTAGTTATTAACCTAGCTAGGCTCCTAGTAGACTATTTCTATAAGCTTATCTAAGGTTATATTTCTTAACTAAGTCTAATAGAAGTATACTTTACTAGATCTACTAATTAAATTCTAGACTATCGCTATATACTATTATCTAGTATTTAATAGTTAGTTTATAATTATATCTAATTTAAATATAGCGCTAATTATAGATAGCTATCGCTATCTACTTATTTATAATAGTAAGTAGATATATATCTTCTCTATAGTTAAAGTAGTTAAGTTTCTTTAGAAATAGTTCTAACTATTTAATAGATATTACTAGATATATTTTCTATATCTCTAGTAGCTCTAGTTCGTACGCCTAATAGTCTACTATATATTTAATTAGTACTAGTCCAACTTACTATTAGCTAAGCTTATAATAAGCGTCTAGAATCTTATACTCTTTATATAGTTAAATATAGATCTAGTTACTAGAAGCGAGGTCTAGTAGAGATATATAGCGCCTATTAAAACGCTCCTTTATATATATCTAGGTAAATACTAGCGTGTCTAATATCTCTTTTTAGTTTATATTATACTTTTAGAGGTAATTATTTACTTCTATTAAACTAGTTTCCTTAAATAGAGTACCTTTAGATAGTTAGAAGCCGTATACTATCTTATTTCGAGATTTTTATATTAAGGTGTTTATTAAATTATTTATAAGCTACTAGACTAATAGAATATAGATTATCGACCCTATAGCTAGTAATATTAAAATAAGAAAATATAGGGTAATCTCTACCGTCTAGTTCGTATATTTACTTTAACTATTACTCTATTTATAATAAGTAGTTAATACTAGAATTTTAGTACTAGTACCCTCGAAAATTCCTTTCTAAAATAATAATAGGAATTTTCGGTCCCTATTATAAATAATTATAGCTAGAACTCTCTATTCTAGTAGTATACTTCTTCTAAATATAGTTATCTATTATATAGTAGTCTAGTTATTCTAGTCTAGAATAAGATAGATTTACTTAGTAAACTTATTTATTATAGTAAGTAGTATATTAAGTCTATTCTATATTAGTAGTCTAATAATAAAGTCTATTATAACTATATAAAATAGTATTAGTAGTAATTAGACTGGCTTTAATTCGCTATATAGTATATATCTTTATATTTAGTAAGTTTTATAGGTAGAATAGTACTAAATATAGTACTTTAGACGCTTTATAAGCTAATAAATAAAGTAGTATATACGAATTTAATTATATACTTAGAAAAAACCTATATAAGTACTTTTATTATAGAAGTAAGTAAAAATATCTCTATTAAGTAATTTTAGTATATAGATCTAATATTATCTATTAAGTTAATTAATATAATAAATTATACTATTAGTAAATTAAAAAGGAATTAGTTAGGTAATATTATTATTCTAGTCTAGTACTATAGCTTTTATACTTATCTAGTACTTATTATTATTATATATATTAGCTAGTTACCTTATAAATTTTAGATTAATTTTAACTATTATAATATTAAATATTAAGAGCTTCTTAAGAATATCTAAGTCTCTTAGCTAGACTCTATTATAGATCTAATAGAGCTAAGAAAGAGTATTAGATACTATATACTCTTTATCTAGTCTATATTTAAGCTCTAGGTTAAACTATAATAGATACTATAAGGTCTATACTAGTTAGAGATTTAGCTTATTAACTAATAAGCTTATAAGTACTATCTACTAAATAATACTTAGAGTAGCTATATAGTTAGTAATTGTAATAGATATAACTAAGGTGTTACTATAATAGTAATTAAGATATATTATAATTTAACTTAGAGAGAGTAGGGATAAGCCGTATGGTTATAGCTTAAGTATAGTCCTAAGTAAGGTTACGTGATACCCCTATACTAGTCTCTATCTATCCTAGCTTCGTTATATAATGCTAGAGACAAGGTAAAGCCGAAGTCCATAATAGATATTATAATATATAATATCCGATCTTAGAACTATATAATTATATAGACGAACTTTAGCCTTTACTATTATCTTAAGATACTTTCTATTCTTAACGTACTTAAATAGCTTATTTTATAATAGAAATACCTTATTATAAACATTATATTAGATCTAGTATACTAGATATATATTAGTTACTTAGTATACTATAAATTATAAAGGTAGACTCTTATTAATATTACTAGATAGTAGGTTAAGACTAGTGAGGCCGGTTTCGTTACTAAACTATACTAGTTTAATAGTATCTATATTAGTTAGTCTAAGGTAGAAGAAAGCTTCTTTAATCTCTATATAGTAAGCGTCTTTAATATCTAGATTATATAATTCTTTCTAAATATTATATACTTAGTAGAATAGTTATAGAGGTTAGATAAACCGTCTATTATTACTAAGAGACTAAGACTAGCTAGTATAGGGCTTATTAGTTATTCTAGGACTAGTAGAATAATCTATAGAAGTACTAGTTATAGCTAGTAGCTAATATATATTAGCTAATACCTTTTAACTATCTTTATCTAAATCTTCTAATTCTTATTAGAACTACTATAGAGGGTAGAACTAGTACGAGTTATAACATTAATTAGATTAATTAGTTATAAGATAATAGCTATTAGACTAGCCCTAGTCTTAAGAGTTATTAACTAAATAAGGTAAGTTATAGTAATAAGAGCTATTATATTAACTCTCTTCTCTTTCTTATTAAGTAAATTAACTTAAAGTACTATATTATATACTACTAAGATAATAGTAGATAAGTTAGTACTATTCTTTATGTTTTAGTTATAGGGTTTATATAAATTAGACTAGAGATATAGATTCTATTAGTAGAGATAGACCCTAGTAAAGAAGAATATTAATACTATTCTATATAAATATCTAAGTGTTTTAGCTAGAAGGGTCTAATAGTTATATAGTACTATAGTTATAAGCTATAGTATATATATATAAAGCGATATTAGCCTAGAAGCGGGCCTATTAGAGACTATATCTTTATATTATAAGAGATAATAGAGTATTAGATAACGGCTACTTAAACTACTTAATTAAGGCCGTAGTCTAGGTATCTAAACTAGGTAAGTAATAGAGCGCTTTCTTCTTAAGATCGGATAATTCTAATATAAACTACTTAAGGGTATATTCTTATAAGTACTAGGAGATTTTTAACTTAATAGTTTCGGTTTCTCTAGCTATAGTAGTATCTTTAATCTAGTTAAGGAAGATATATATACTATATATATATATATATTCTAACTAGTAAAAATAATATCTCTATCTCTAAAGCTATAATCTAAATCGGGCTAGAAGAATCTAATTTCTTATATTCTAAACCCTCGACCGTTCTTATTATTATTAAACGGTAGGTTTTTACTACTATCTATTAGGTTTTAGTTATTATTCTATAAAATACCCGCCCGCTAAGTAAGAGTCTACTAGATTATAGCTATAATTATAGCTTACTACCTTACTATAAAGTCTCTATTATTAGTTATTAGGGCCCTAGCTAGCGTACTACTATTACTAGCGTCTATGTCTATCTAATATAGTATAGTATATTCTATTAAAGTACTAGTACGTTTAGGGTAGTTAGATATAGTAGCTTCTATACTAGAGCTTACTATATAATTAACTAAGTCTAATAAGCTTAAGAACGCTCTAGAGAGTCTAGTAGTTAATAGATACTAAGCTCGAATTAATAGATTATTTAGAAATATATTATATACCTCTTATAATACTAGATAATTTATTAACTACTATAGTAGAAAAGGCTTAGTAGCTAGCCTTCTACTTTATAAAGAACGTTCTAGAGTAGAGAGTAGTAGATAGTTAGTAATAAGATAATTAAGTACTATCTTAAGTAGTAGTAGATTTCTAAATACTTATTAATTAACTTATCTATAACTAAATAGTTAATACCCTAGGAGAACTAAGTTCTCTAGTAGTAATATAAGCTATTATTATAAGCGGCTAGTAAGAGTATAAAAAATATAAAATTACTAGTATCTAGCGTATAATAGAAAACCTTTTAAGCTAAATAGTAAAATATAGAAATAATAGAGTTATAGATATCTAGTTTAATCTATATATAGTCTTATAACTAGTAAATAGAGTATTCTTAAGCTCTAGAGAGTTAAGTTTATAATAATATAATAAGTATATTCTACTTATACTATATACTAGAAGGAGAATATTTTACTAGCCTATTATAAAGTAGTTAGTATAGATAGTATACTAGAGAGAAGGTTACTTAAACTAGTAATTATTCTAGTATTACTATATTAACTAAGATAGTCTAGTAAAGAGGACTTAGTATTCGAAGTATATAAACTAGTAGATACTAAGTTTTTAGCTACTACTTTATTAAGATTATTAATAAGTTAAGTTAAATTAGTTATAAAGTATACTATTTTCTATCTATATATCCGGTCGGTTATATTTATATATCTAACTAGGTTACTACTATCTATAGTAATTATATATAATATATACTACTACTATACCTATAATAAGATACCCGAATTTAAGAAAATCTACTACTATCCTTAGTAGCTTTATATATGATACTTAGCTAGATATAGATTTATATCTTTATAGATACTACGGCGTGGTCGACCTACTACTAAACTAATATTAGAGAGTTTCTTAGTAGATATAATATGCTTTATAGTCCCCTTAGAGTAACCTTATTACTTAGCTAGTAGCTTAGTAACCTTAATATCTTAATTATTATTCTAGTTAACTTATAGTATCTTACTAGTAGATAGTATACTAGTTAGTTTATGTAAAGTTATTATAGTCTTACCTTATATACTATTAGAGTTATTATCTAGAAAAACTAGCTTTATAACCTTTTAGTATATCTTATAATATAATAGTCTATTCGGTAGTAGTTTAGTAAGATGAGGTTTATACTACTTATAACTATAAGTAGCTATAGTAGCGTCCTTAAGTCTAAAGCTATAATAGTAGTAGATATTCTAGTAGTATTTAACTATTTACTTTAGTATTAACTTCTTAGTATAGAGCTTATATTTAGTATTATAGGCCCGATTTAGATACTTCTATATATACTTACTAATTTTATTATTAAACGACCTTATAGTATACTTACTATACTTATAAATTAACTTTATAGACTTAAGGAGGTTAACTACCTCCTCTAGAGGCCCTAGTTACTTAATTAGTATTAGGGCTAATACTAGGGTAGACTTAACTAGACTACTATAGTCTAGTATAGTCCGTGATAGGTAGACCTAGGTTAAGTTAGCTAGATTAAGCGAGACCACTATATAAGTAGACTATATATACTTAATTTCTACTCTTTAGGAATTAACCTTATTATAAGAGTAGACTACCCTTTTAAATATATTTCTAAATTCTTCTATAACCTATTAGACTACTATTCTATATCTATAATTCTTATATTTTAGTTTCTCTTTATATAGCACGATAGTAGTTTATAGAAATAGCTCTAACTACTTATTATAATACTCGTGGTACCGCCTCTTATAGTAGACCTTCTCCTAACCTAAACGAGAAGAATAGTCTATCTATAACTACCCCTACTAATAACTATACCTTATAGACTATTATACTAATAACTCGTATAATATTCTATATAACTATAGAAGATATTATAGAATATAAGGATAGAGTCTATTATACTCTATCTTAGTCTAGTTTAAACTATACTAGACCTAACCTTAATATAAGGCTAGACCTTATTCATATTAATGAGTTAATCCGTTAGAATTATCTAATATTAACTATACCTTATAATAATATATATACTAGACTACACGAAGAGAGATAACGATAGATTTAACTTAAGTAATAACTATATAAACTTAATAAAGCTTAAGAATATACTATAAGACTTAAAGCTATATTACACGCTTTAGTTCTAGTAATAACTAATCTATATTTATATAGATCTATACTAACTAAAACGGTCTATTCTAGTCTACTACTATTCTAATTACCCCGATCTAAGAAACTACCTTACTTTAATAGTAAAAGTAGAAAGAGTTTCTATATATAGACTTATTAATATAGCCGATTCTTCTATCTATTTATAAATAATAGTAATAAAATTATATTCGTCTAGAACTACCTTAATCTAACGTCTTTAGAACGTTAGATAGTATACTAAATTAAATATTCTAAGGATACCTATAACTAGAATATATTTACTAAATTTCTTCTCTAATATTTTAGTAATAGAGCTAAATAATATAACTAGGCCTAGAGCTATATCTTTAAGACTCGATAACGAGATAATTAGTTACTATTATAACTTCTTAAATATCTTCGGTCTCTCTAGAGAGAAGCTAAAGAAGATTATATAATTTAATAATATAATAACTTTAAATAGTCTCTTACCCTAAATATAAAGAACTATCTTAACCTTATAATAATAATCTCTATAGATCTCTAAGCTCTTATAAACCTTATAGAGTAATACTAGTATATAATAAATAATTAATACTACGCTAGTATATAACTATCTCTAATAATCTAATCTAATATAAAATTATCTAACTAGAACCAATTTAGTAATAGATCTTACGGGATATTATAAGGCTACTACTATACTTCGAATTTAAAACCACGAGAATTATATTATAGGTCTCTCTATTAATTAATACCTTAAGATATAAGAACTAACTTATATAAACGACCTAAAGTCACTTACTATACCTATAGTAGAATAGAATATATAGTATCTAAGTACTACTTAGAAAAACTACTAAATACTAATATAACTAACTAATTAGTTATATATTACAAGTACTAGTAGCTAGAATATATCGTGTCTAACTATCTAGTATAGAATATAAAAAACTAATAGCCTATAAGAAGCCCTCGCGACTTATAGGCGCGACTATATTAGAGAGATAACTAGTTAAATAGTATATTAAACTATAGGCTAGACCTATTAAGGTCCCTTATAGATAATATTAGACTATAATACTTAATAGTAGTTTAGCTACTAATATTATATTAACTTAATAAGTATAAGAACTTAGTATAAATATCTAAGCTCTAATAGATACTATATTCTATAGTATTAATAGTCCTATTAAGTTATATAGTACCTATACTATTAAATATAGTATCTAGAATAGCGGAGAAAAATAGAAACCCTACTATTTAACCTTTATCATAGTAGATAGTCCCTTTAATATAATCCTAGATATACCATAGCTTAAGAAATATAACCTAAAACTAGACTTCCTTAAGAAAATAGCTAGCTAGCGTATAAACCTACCTTAATAGAAACTAGTATAGCTTATTAATAATAAATAATTCTATAAAGATTATAAGAAGGTAATCGCTACTATCTACGTACTCTTACTTATCTAAAATAGTAAGCTTAGTATTAAAGTAGATGAAAACCTACTATATAAGTATAAAATATACTAATATATTATATTAGTAATTAATTCCTCTAAACTACCTTAATACTAATCTACTAACCTTACTATTAATCTCGAAGATAGCTAGTAACCTCTATATAGACCTATCTACTCTCTTTCGGAATCTAAATTATAAGTCCTTTAAGAATATATTAAAAAGAACCTTATATAAGAATAGATTAGGCCTAGTATATCTCTAGCTAGAGCTCTAATCCTCTTTATAAAGAAGAAGAATAGGAGCCTCTATCTATATATTAACTACTATAGTCTAAATAATATTATATAAAAGAATTATTATCTACTATCTCTTATCTCTAAGTCTATTAATAGACTAGAATACGTAAAGATCTTTACTAAGCTTAATCTACGTAATACCTACTATCGTCTTTATATTAAGAAGGGTAATAAATAGAAAATGGCTTTTAGGATCTATTATAGATACTTTAAGTATACTATAGTCCCTTTTAGACTAACTAATATACTAGGTACCTTCTAAGTATATATTAATAACGTGCTAGTAGATCTACTTAATATAATATATATCGTGTACCTAGATAATATTCTTATCTTCTTAGATAATAAGGAGAAGTATATCTAGTATATATATATAGTTCTAGATAGACTAGAAAAGTATAAGCTATATATTAAGCTATCTAAATATAAGTTCTATTAGAACTATATTAACTTCCTTAGCTTTATTATTACTAACTAAGATATAACTATAGAGAGAGATAGGGTTACTACTATTATAGAATAGTCTAAACTAAAATCTATCTAAGATATACGTGTCTTTATTAGCTTTACTAACTACTATTAAAAATTTATTAAATACTTCTTCTATTTAGCCGTACTACTTAATATATATACTACTACTATTAATTTATCTATTATACTCTATAGTAGATAGAAATAGTATAATATTAAGTTATAACCTATTAAATTAATAGAGGTTAAAAGAATATCCTTTAAGAAAATTAAAGAGACATTTATAACCGCCCTATTACTAGTATACTTTAACCTAACTAAACCTATTTATATTAAAACTAATATATTAGAATTTATAATCTTAGATATTATTATAGACTTCGGCTTTACCTTGTCTCTAGCATTACATGACGGAGCCGGGACGGATAGAGACTAGTATAGGGGTATCACGTAACCTTACTTAAGACTATACTTAAAGCTATAACCATACGGCTTATCCCTACTCTCTCTATGTTAAATTATAATATATCTTAATTACTATTATAGTAACACCTTAGTTATATCCATTATATTAATTTAACTTTAATTATCTCTTTCTATACGTGGCCTTATAGTATAAGATAGTCTTAATCTATAAGACTCTAATCTAATATAGTAACTCTCTAACTCCTTCCTTAGCTTTCGGGACGAGATATAGTCCATCCACGAGTCTATTACGGCCGTCTAAGCGGTAAGCGAGTCTCGGATATCTAATATCAACTATAGCGTCTATACGGCTCTATAACGTATTAACGCCCACCTCCTTACGGTCGAGTTATATAGCCGTACTCCTATAACCTTAACTTATAGCGACTCGTCCCTACCCTAGCCCGACTCCTCCCCGGTAGCGCCCTAACGCCTATATAGGCCCGAACTAGCCTTTCCTACACGCGCTCCCGCCTTACTACTTCCTACGCCGTATATTATACTTAACTAGGCTCCTAAGAGGAAGTCCCTCCCCCTTAGCGACCCGTATAACGGGTCTAAGGCTCTCTTCTATATATAGTCCGTTATAATATAGTATAAGATTACCTAGGACGCCGACTTTATCGGTATCTATAGAGACTAAATAGCCCTTATTTAGGCTAATCTAGCGCCTAAGGTATAGAGGGGGGTTAGCGCCGTATATTCTACTAGAGGGCTAAACGGCGACTAGAACCCGTACGCGTTCTTAGACTACCTTAAATTCTAGTTCGAAGATACACATGCTAAAGAGCGGGCCCTCTAGCGGTTAAATATAATTATATAAAAGGTAAAGAAGCCGTTCACGGAGTACTTCGTGCGGTTCTATACCGCCCTCTAGGAGGCTAGAGGAATATACTAGGCTAATAACTAGAAGCTTATACGGCTCCGGGACGGCCTTAACTAGGAGATCTAGGCGGTAGCCCTAAACCGGGGCCTCCTAGACTAGTACGAGGCCGCTATAGGCCGCCTTAGAGATATTAGTATAGATATAGAGTTATTCTAGCTCCGCACTAGGTAAAGCGCCGCACCTTAAAATAGATCTAGTAAGGATAAGGACGGCGACACGATAATGTCGGCGGTTACTATTAAGGCCGTTAAGATAAAGGGTAAGGAGCGAGCTACGTTACTAATAGTAAAGGGTAGAGATAGGGTTAAGAAGAAAGAGACTTCTTTATAGATTCTAAAGGACTTATTCTAGGAGCGCCGCACGGCGGGCGTATATATCTAGTACGGCTAGGCTAGCTACTAACACCGGGGCTATCTAAACGCTATTAATATACGAGCGCTTAAGGTTACGGCCCTAGCTTAGAATAATACTAATTCCGACTCTAAGGCGGGGGAAGTATAGCCCTCTACTAAAGCCCGGGTTAGAGAACATTATTATATTTAGTAAGGAACGAAGCTATAGGTGACCCGGATAACGGCTCCGACCTAGAGAATAGCGCGCCCGCTCGGGTTATAGATAGACCCCTACCCGTTATATTACTATTCCTCTAGAATAGAAAGTATATAGACGCCTTAGTAGATATAGGGTGCGAGTATTTCATGGTAGTTAGCCCGGCCCTTATAGCGGACGTAGCTAAGTCGTGTATCTTAGTTCTACGTTATTAAGTAGCTCTCGCCGCTAATAGAGCGTTAGAACCGGAGATTATAGAAGTTATTACTATCTAGTATAATATTACGGGGTGGCGATAACACCTTACCGCCTATATAGTACCTAGGCTAGACCGGGACCTTATCCTCGGGAGCCCGTAGCTCTACTAGGCCGGCGCCGTTATCGATATACGTATAGGTAAAATCACGCTTTACCGCGCCCACGGCCTTATAGCCCGGGATATTAATATCTATAGGCGCCTAATAAGTATCTAGATCCTTACCAAGAAGGGCCGTATTCTTAGGGGTCTAGAGACGGCTTACCGCCGTAGGTAAGTAGTCGCTACTAGTATCCGTAACGTCACCCGTCTCCTATAACTTATACTCCTCTAGTTACCTCCGGTATCCGACTAGGACACGACTAAGCTTATAGAGAATAGGCGCCCGCTCCCGTTAACGCTATACGTCTACCGTAATCTCTTTAATAAGAAAAAGGCGTTAGCGCTGCCTCCCTATAGAGGGAATACTAACTACTATATCCGCATTAAGTCTATACTAGTAGGAACCCCTATAAACCTCCCCTAGGGACCCCTCTATACTATATCTTAGGAATAACTCGTAGAGCTCCGCCGCTAGCTTACGGATCTTATAGATAAGGGATAGATATAGGCTAGCTCCTTAGCGGCTAGGGCGCTAGTACTCCTTATCCCTAAGCCGGAAGGGAAGTAGTAGCTATATATTAACTATAGGGCCCTTAATAGTATTACCGAATAGGATTAATACCCGCTACTACTTATACACGAGACCCTATATACTATTAGTAATATATCGTGGTTTAGTAAGGTGGATATCCGGGCGGTATTTTATAAACTATAGGTCGCCGCCGGGGACGAATATAAGACGGCCTTCCGTACCCGGTTCGGCCTCTTTAAATAGATAGTTCTCCCTTTCGGTCTCTCCGGCGCCTCTATCTTCTTCTAGCGCTATATTAATAGGGTACTAAGTGGGGTCCTTAGGGTTATCTATATAGCGTATCTCGATAATATCCTTATATATACCCTAGGCACGTTAGAAGACTACTAGGCCGCCGTAAAAACTATTCTATCTCTCCTTATAAAGGCGGACCTTTACTATAACCTTACTAAATACTATTTCGCTACTAAGGAGGTCCGGTACCTAGGTTACGTTATTACCGCTAGGGAGTTAATCTACTCTAACCCGGAGAAGATTACCACTATCCGGGACTAGGAGCCCCCGACCACGGTCCGGGGCGTCTAGTAGTTTATTAGATTCGTAAACTTCTACTATAACTTTCTCTCTAACTTCTCTACTATAGTAGCCCTACTCTACGCCCTTACTAAGGCCGAGACGGCCTTCTACTAGGGCCTAGCTAAGGACCGCGCGTTTAATACGCTAAAGAATACTTTTATTACCGGGCTAATCCTCTAGTTCTAGGACGAGGTACGTAATATAATAGTTAAGGTAGATTACTCTAGACATGTAACGGGTGGATATCTATCCTAAAAGGTTCGGGGTATTTAGTACCCGGTAGCCTACTATTCCGCGGCCCTTATAGCCGCTTAGTAGAACTATATAATCTATAATAAGGAGCTCCTTATAGTAGTTTAGTATCTCTAGGCGTAGGAGCCTAAGCTCCGAAGCGTCTACCGCCCCTTTATAGTCTATATAGACTATAAAAACCTCGAGTACTTTACTAAGTCTTACCTTCTTATCCTACGGTAGTAACGATAGTCTAACTAGCTTATACTATTTAACTATAACCTCGTATACCGGCCGGGATCCTAGGCGGCCCGCCCGGATACCCTAAGCCGCTATAACTAGAACTTATCTAAAAAGTCCCTCCTAAGGGGACGGCTTATAACCCTATAGGCCATTAGAATGGTACTAGTAAGCACCCGCTCTAGGGAGTCCTATCTCCCCTAGGGACGAAGTATCTTTACCGACCCCTACCTCTAGGAGCTCTAGGACTAGGCTATTCGGTTAGTCCCGGTATACTAGGCCTACTATAGGGCCGTAGTAGACGGGATACGCCTCTTTCTACCGGAGGCGCTTACTACTAAATAGATTATAGACTACGCTATATTAGTATATAGAATACTAATATAGCGGGGGGTTATTTAGATGCCCGAGTAGAAACCCCTTACTATAACTATTATCTAGAAGTCCTATACCTCCCCCCTTGCGGGCTATTCTAGTAAGAATAAGACTTATATAGCTATTTAGCGGGAGTACTACTAGGAGCGGATATAGACTAATATCTAGTAGTTCGTGTAAAACTATAACTACTATAGGGCCTACGTAAACCGATATAAGGCCCCTAGCCTTCTCTAGCCTCTTCCGACGCTAGACTAGTTCTAGTCCTAAATTTCTATAGATTTTATAACCGACCTCCTCTAATTAGACCCGTCCCGGCCCTAATATCTTCTTATTATTACGGACCGGCTTTTAAAGTTTATTTAGCTAGAGGTAATAACCTCTATAGTAGCTAAGGACTATACTACGCGGTTCTATAATATATAGTAGCGTTTCCGGGGGTTCCTCTAGTTAATAATCACGGACCGGGGCTCGGACTAGCTTAGGTAGTTCTAGATAACCCTCTACTCTATAATAGGTATATACTAGAACCTCTCTATAGCCTACCACCCGTAGACGGACGGTAGTACTAAGTATATAAACTAGAAGGTATAGGCCGTACTACGCGTTATAGTAACTTTCGAGTAAACCAACTAGCTAGAATATCTCCTGGTATATTAGCTCGCCCTTAATAACCGTACCTTATTAGTAACCGGTATAGCGCTAAACTTACTCCTAAACGGATACTACGTTAAACTATTACCACGGTAGCTACTCCCTAACGCCTCTACGACCTTAGTAAAAGGTTAGACTATGAATTTCCTTAAATACCTTTAGGACGGCACTACCTTAGCTTAAGTAGCTATTACCTAGGCCGAGTAGCGCTTCTAAGACTCGGTAAACCGGTTACGACGCCCGGCTAAGCGTTTTAAGATTAGCGATATAGTATAGTTCTCTCTCTAGAACGTAAAGACTAACCATCTAAGCCGGAAGCTTAACTAGCTATAGGTAAAATACCGGGTTATAGCCTAATCTACCCCCTTAATAGTAACGCTTGACCTCCCTAGAGACCTTTATAAAATAGTCTATATAAGCCTTATTAAGCGCGCTATAGAGGACCCCCTACCTAGCTAAGAGCGGCTTAATACCCGCCCGGGCCCGGCGCTTAAGCTTAATAAAGTAGATAAGGACGTCGCGGAGTACGAGGTTAAGGACATTCTATATATAAAAAATATATAGGGGTGGAATAAGTGATAGGTGCTCGTAAAGTAGAAAGGTTAGTTATAACTAATATAGGTTCTACTTAAGGACGTAGAAGATACTAAGGCGCTAGACTAGTTCGAGTCTAGATATGGCGACGCTTAATTATATAACGGCCTACGACTCTAACGCATCCCTAAGTAGTAATATTACTCTACTATTATAGGCCTATAGTAGCCCTAATAACCTAATATAAGAGTAGAGATTTTAGAAAAGAAAGAAATGAATACCAAACGCTAGTACCTAGTATAATCTAATAATAAACTAATACCCGCCTTAAGATATAAAAAGGTTATTTACCTAGCCCTACCCTAGGTTTATATGGCGCCGGAGCCGGTGCTATCCTTATCCGTAAATCCTAATATAAGGTTAGTTATCTAGTCCTCCCCTAGGCCGTCTCCTAATAATAGTAGCGGCTATTAATCTAGGCGGGTAGTAAGGGCGAGTCGTACTCGTCCGTAGGAGGGTTATAGCGGGAGTAGGCCAGCGACCGATAGTAGTATAACGCTTAATAATCCTCGCGGGAATGGTACCGACGGCTACCCGAGTAATAGTAATAGTTATATAACCGGTTATAATAGTTATATAACTAGTTATAACGGTAGGGAGACTAATTATAGTAGGCGGGGGACCGGCTATAACACTCGTAGAACCGGGAGTGGTTACGGTAGTAAGGAGGGGTCTAGAGCTAATAATAAGATAGCGAGGACTTATAAGGAGGGGCGGCGATAGAGAGCCGGGGGGGCCTAATAGGGCGATAGCGAGAGCTCCGAGTTAGCGACTCTCTATAGCCTACGGGCCGGGGTCGGCGCGAGTGGCTACTACCTAATAAGGGCTCCTTATCCTCTATAACTACCTAAGTAATAAGACGGCGAGATAGTAGCTCCGCTAGACGGGCCAACCCGGACACGATTTACTATATAGTGCCCTACGTCACGCGTTAGAATAGGTATTTAGGCTTATAAAGCTTATATATCTATAAGGTACCGATACTAGTGCGTAGCTTACCTATCTAGGCCTCGTTATAGGATATATACTAATTTATCTAGTGAATTACGCTACTAATCTAGCCACGGTTACTACTACCGCGATACGGTAGCTTAAACAACGTTATAGCGCTATAATAAGGCGTTATAGAAGCCTAACTAATAATACTAGCGTTACGTCGCGCGATATAGATAATCTCTAAGTTAGACTTATAGTCCTTATATAGGTAGTAGAACTTAGAGTTTATACGCGGCTACTTACCGGACGAAGGCTTTATCGGGTCTAGGCTACGACTACTACGGTCCATTATATAGCTAAAGTTATTATTAACCGACTCGTGCATAAACTTTTTAAGATAACTCTACGCCTTACGTAAGGCCGGGTATATAGCGAGCTCCTTAGTATTCTATAAGTAGATCCCCTTCGACGTGTAGTACTTTATATAGTTAGTACCGTGGCTAGGCTTATAGCTATACTCTAGGATTAGTAGGCGCCGCCACGGCGTAGAGACGGTATATACCTAAGTACCCTAGTTTTCTCTAGGGCCTTTATATATATATAATATATAAAGTACACGGACTCGGTACGCTCGTCTTCTAACGAGTTACCCTCTATAATATATAGCCCTATATAGTAAATAGACTTAGTCTATTAGAGTACGGTAGGAGGAATAGTCTATCTAGTTAGTATAAGGAACGGTATAGGGATAGGACCTACTCACGGTGCGATCGGCTAGTTCCTAGTGCCTAGGCGCGCGACGATTATTAGGGTCTTAACCTCTAGTACCTATAGCTACCGCCGAGATAGCGCCGGCTTCTATAATAGGACTATTTAGGCCTAGAGCGCTTATAATAATAGTATAGAAGCTACGAGGTGGTATACGAGTTTACTAATATCGTAGTAGCTACTACGCGGTATCGAGATAGTAGGTATAAGGGTAGTTAAGAAAGAAGAAAGTTGCTAGGCGTAGAATCTATATACTTACGTTAGGGAAAATCGTATAGACCGGGGTAGAGCCGGTCCTAAAATAGATAATAATAATAATAAACGCGGGTCGTGCGTAAGCTACTCTACTACTACTATATAACCCCTAGCCTAGAGAGTAGCCGGTCCTAAAACGGATAATAATAAAATAGGACGCGCGGTTCGTGCGTAGGCTACTCTACCTTTATATAACCTAACGCGGTACGCCGTAATATAAGAAGTCTACCTCCGCTACGTGACCGCCATAACGTAACTATAAGATTCTACTACCTTATAATTATATAATCTACGACGCCATAATATAAGGAATCTACCTCCGCTATATAACCGCTAGAATATAACTATAATATACTACTACGGTGCGACCTAATAACCTATAACGCCGTAGTATAAAGAACCTACCTCTACCACGTAACCGCTAGGACGCTACTATAAAAAGCTACTACCTTACTAGAAGGAATATATAGCCCTATAGTTATTATATAGTACGATATAAAGACCGTAAACCTAAGATCTAACCGAGCCGGTTATTATTATATAAAATACTAAGCCGGTCCCTAGGACGATCCTAGAGAATAAGGGTATATTATAGACTTTAGCTTTACCTTATCTCTAGTATTATATAACGGAGCCGGGACGGATAGAGACTAGTATAGGGATATTACGTGACCTCGCTTAAGACTATACTTAAAGCTATAACTATACGGCTTATCCCTACTCTCTCTAAGTTAAATTATAATATATCTTAATTACCATTATAGTAACACCTTAGTTATATCCATTATAGATATACTCTTCTAGTCTAGACTAATAGAGTCTAAAAAGGTCTAATAGTATCTAGTTACGTTCTTCTTATGTAAGATAGCCGACGTTAAGACTAGATATACTATTTATAACTAAGAGCTACTAGTAATAGTAGAGTTATTTAAGTAGTAGTAATATTATCTTAAAGATACTATATATAATATTAAGTTACTAACTAATTACTATAACTTAAAGGGGTTTATAAGTATAATAGTTTTAAATTATTAATAGATTTAATAGACTAAGTAGCTTATAAATTTCTACTTTATAATCTACTATTAATCTAGAAGTATAAACCTAGCTAATAGAATATTAAGAAGATCTAACTATAAAGAAGGCGCCTAGAATTATAGTAGCTATAGGGTTCTAGAGTAGCTATAGACCTAACTCTTAAGGATAGGGTTAGATAATAAGTTATCTAATAATTAGTAAGATACTAATACTAATACTAGTAATTAAATTTATAAGTATAACGATTATAGACGTAGAATAGTAGTCTAATAGGTTATAGAAGAATTTAGAAATATATTTAAAAGGGTAGTTATAAGGATTATAGACGTAGAATAGTAGTCTAATAGGTTATAGGAGGATTCGGGAATATATTTAAAAGGGTAGTCTACTCTCTTAATAAGGTTAATTCCTAAAGAGTAGGAATTAAGTATATACGGCCTACTTATATAGTAGTCTCGCTTATTCTAGCTGGCTTACCCTAGGTCCACCTATTACGGACTATACTAGACTATAGTATTCTAGTTAAGTCTATTCTAGTATTAGCCCTAATAGTATCCTTCTTCTTTTTATGCTTCGCCCCGAAGTACTTAGCTATATATAAATCCGTAATTCTATAAGCGTTATGTTTATACGCGCATCTAATTAAATCTATATAACGTTATTAATAGTCTTTATATCGGTAAACTTAAGCTCTAGTTTACTTTTATTTATACACGCGCTTATCTCTTACTTTATAGCTACTGCCTTAGAGGTAGCTCCGTGGGTTATATGACCGCTATATTAACTAAGCTTATATTTAGTTCTCTTATTCTAAATTTTCTTCTCTAGTATATCTACCTTACTCGTAAGGTAAGTCGTTAATTCGTATACTATCTTCTTTAGTTTAGATCTATTCGGGTCTAGAGTAGTCTATTTTTATTAGAGCTGGTCCTATATAATCTATTCGCGTTATTACGGTTACTAATTTAGCTTCTTTAATCGCCTTTAAGGCTAAACAAGTATTCTACTCTTAGATCTCTAGCTAACGTGTGTATATAGATATCTAATACTAGTTCTATTCCTAAGTCTACCTTCTCCTCTCGCAAGACTCGCTCTAAAGAGATTATCTCTACCCCGGCTATACCGGCTAAAAAATCCACTTATTATAGTAGTATAAAGGCGCGCTCTAAGTTAGAGAAGAAGGTAGCTAAGGCTACTACTACTATTACCACTAACGTGGCCACTAGTCGCTCTAATCTAGGTAATCCTAGTACTAGTATTGCGGAAGAGGTAGCTATAAAGCCTATCTATACCTACTCGCGCCGTCTATCTACTCTACCTCCTTTAGAGGATAAAGAAGATCTTATCGTAGATAATAATCGAGAGTTTACGCCTTTACCGCCTCGCTCTAAACGCCGTTCCTCTTTTCGGTCTAATATAGACTAACTTAGTTACTCTAGGTCCTTTTAGGACCTTAATATTTACTCTAAACCTAGCTCTAGTAATAATAAGGTCTAGGTCGCTAAAGATACTAAACGTAGTCGCGGTTTACGCTATAGAAAAACGGCGAACTACGGTTTAATATACTTTAAGTATATTAAGGCTTACGCCACCGGCTCTAAATATCTCTTCCGCTCTAACTCTAGTATTAGCTACTACTCTACTAACCGCGATAGGTCTATATACCTAATCTTTAAGCTCCCTACCCGCTACCGCCGCTATACCGTCCTCGGTAAAGTTTATCTTTAGATAAGTCTATTAGACTATTTTAGTCTAGGGTAATCTAAAGTCGTCTATACTAATACGTTTTTAGGTTCCTATTTATATATAAGATATATATAACGATCTTCGCGTCCGCGAGACTCTCGGTAGTTCTAGTAGTTATCTAGCTTCTATGCGTAGGGAGTTTAGAGAGCGCTATAAGCTCTTTCTAGAGGTTATTAAAGTATAAGTTTAGAAACCGTTAATTATTATTAACCTTAGCTTATAATTTTTAGTCGCCGCGAGATTTCTAGCGCTTAGACTACCTATTCTAGGGAGTCGGTTTTAGCTACTAAGGCCGTAGAAGAGATTCGTACTATTCCTTCCCGCCCACCTCATACTACTAACAGATCTTATAAGAGATCTACTAGTTCTCCTTCTAAGTCACCTTATAAGAGGGTATATATTCTATTCTAGATTATTCTAGACCGTGTTAGCTAACTTTAGGTCTAGTCGCTCCGCTCTAGCGCTTAGTCGTTATCTTACTAGACTCTAACCGAGCGCGTGGTTACTCTAGAGGATAAGGTCTCTAACCTCCGTCGCTCTATTACTTAGTTAGTTCGGTTACTACGCTCTAAGAGTAATAATAAGATAGAGGAGTAGCTCTATGGCTCTGTTTGCTAGGGTTTCTATATAGTGTGTATTAGCTCTATCTACCTGGTTTCTATCCGTTTTAGTCCTTTTTAGACCGTTTAGATACCTATCTACTAGTTTTCTAGTAATTTAATTCTTAACTTAATGATATTATATACGTTCTTATTTATTCTATAACTATTAAATTTTAGGTTCTAATTTCCTTTAAGTTACTTAAGTGTAGGTATTATATATAAATTAGTTTATCTCTCTAAATTATATTAGAGCACCCGAACTAGTGGCCTAGTGGTTATTAGTTCGGGTACTCTAACCTTTTATATTATATATCATGAGTTCAATTCCGTAGTAGGGTATCTTTTTAGTTTCTTAGTCTTATATTCTTCTCGTATATAATGGTCTATATTAGTCTATTCTAGACTTCTCTATGTTATTCTATTATAATATATCGCGTCGCGTGCCTATAACGGTTATTTATGTTTTCTTCGCGTTTAGTAACCGTGCATCGCTTGAATTATAGGGCTGCCTTATAGAGTTTTCCTAGTGTACGTTTAGAATTCGTAATTTAATACTTTATTCTCTACGGTATCCTTCTTCTTTTTACGACGGCCCTAACGGCGCTAGGTTTATAGTAGTAACGTGTTATTCTATAACCTCTATTTATATATAGCTATCGCGGTACTTAAGATATATACCGTAGGTTCCTAGGTGTTCTTATCCTTGGTGTAGTTCTTCTAACGGATTTAATACTTTTAGATACCGTTCTCGTCGAGCCTATGTTTAATAATATAGTCTACTTCGTATACGTCTAGTCTATCTTAGGGTATAATAGAGTGTAATTATATGTTTATACGTTTATACACGTTAGGTCGAAACCTTTTAAGTAATAAGACGTAGAATACGTTATGGACTTTTATATCGTTTCCTAGGTTAAGCTCATAGGCTCTTATACTAATGCGACGTTTAATTCGGAAGGGACCAGCCATTTTATAATCGAGCTTTTTATTTACTCGCGACGTTTATATATTATAGACGTTAAGGAGAACTTCGTCTCCCTTCTCGTACGCTTAATCTTTAACTAATCTATTATAGTACTTTATATACGACTTATTCGCTTACTAGATTATTACGCGATAGTTACGTACGGTTTTAAAGATTTTAATTACTAGTTCCTACGCGTAGACGTTAACATCTATCGTTTGGTCGAACTAGACCGTGTAAGGTTCGAAACCTATCCTTAGACTACGTCCTAGGTTCGCCTAGAAGGGTGTAACACCTATTATACTATAACGACTATTATTATACGCGAATTCTACTATACTTAGTAGAGAGACCTAGTTATCTTATTTAAAATTATAGAATGCACGAAGGTAGGCCTCGAGCGTTTGGTTCTATCGCTCTATCTAACTATCTATTTATAGATGGAATACTATTAACATGTTTCTATTTATACCGGCCATTTCGTAGAATAACGTCTAGAATTTAGACGTGAATATACTCCCTCGGTCCGTAACGATCCTTTTTAGTATACTATGGACCTTAATAATCTTATTCTAGAATACTTATACTAGTTCTTTTAATATAATCGTCTTCTATATAGGGACGTACCTAGACATCTTTATAAGTCTATCCACGATAATAAGAATTAAATTATAACTCATTCTAAGCATCTTACTTAGAGGTAAGTTAACTATAAAATCTATAGTAATATCTTCCTATATAAAGAGGGGGACTAGTAGAGGCTATAAGTTCCTATATAGCTTATATCTAGATGCCTTTATTCTTTAATAAATCGGATAAGTAGCTATCTATTCTTCGACGTACTTAGGTATATCTTTCTAAAAATAGTACTAACGAATCGAGCTTAGGGTGCGTATATACCCGAAATATCCTACTAGGTTAGCGTTATGGTATCGGCTAACTACGGTAAATCGTGTATTATCTATCGGTATATAGTACTTTCTATTATAGTAGAGTAAGCCGTCTATAAAGGTCTACTTATAGTCTACTTCGGTCCGTAATAACCTATCTTACTATATTTTACATAACTTTAAAACTATTAGGTCTATCTTTTATAGATCTATAATTAACTAGGTAAGGTCTACTTAATATATACGCCGGGTACTATCGCCCTCCCTAATAGCGCTAATAAATGGCTCGCTAGGGACTTCGGTACCGCGATTTTAGTTACCGGCTTCGGTCTTATAAATTTAATTACCGGTATTAGCGTTAGTATCTCGCTAATTATCGGATAACTTATTATCTAACCTCGTCCTTAAGAGTTAGGCCTATAGCTACTCTAGGACCCTATAGCTACTATAATCCTAGGCGCCTTCTTTATAGTTAGGTCTTCTTAATATTCTATTAGCTAGGTTTATACTTCTAGGTCGATAGTAGATTATAAAGTAAAAGTTCGTAAGCTACTTAGCCTATTAGACCTATCGATGATTTAAAACCGTCGTGCTTATAAACCCCTTTAAGTTATAGTAATTAGTTAGTAACTTAACGTTATACATAGTACCTTTAAGATAATATCGCCACTACTTAAACGACTCTACTATTACTAGTAGCTCTTAGTTATAAATAGTATATCTAGTCTCGATGTCGGCTATCTTACGCGAGAAGAACGTAACTAGATACTATTAGACCTTTTTAGACTCTATTAGTCTAGGCTAGGAGAGTATACCCGAGATTATAAATTCTAATATATTAGTTTCGACGCGAATAGATTTAGTTAGATCGAAGTACACTAGTAATAGGGCGGTTATAAATGCTTCTTTAATCTTCTCGAAGGATGTTCTTTTAACCTTAGTTAATTTAATAGGTTATAATTTAATATTACGCTATTTCTATCCACCACGGACCGTAATAGACGAGTCGGTAGTAGTAGTACACGCATTAAGTAGTACGGCTAAACGGGAGAAGTATTTAATAAATTTTCGGTAGTAGTTAGCGAAGCTAATAAAGACATGTATATCTTGAACGGATTTTAGTTTAGGCTAGTCTATAATAGTAGTAACTCTATCTCTCTCTATGGTTATACCTTAATTAGTAATAATAAAGCTAAGAAAGTTAATATGGTCCTAATGGAACTCGCATTTAGATAGCTTAATATATAGCTTATACTTTTCTAGCCTATCTAGGACTATACGTACGTGCTAGATATACTCCTCCTCGTTATCTAAGAAGATAAGGATATTATCTAGGTACACGATATATATCGTATCGAGTAGACCTACTAGCGCGTTATTAATATACGCTTAGAAGGTACCTAGCGTGTTAGTTAGTCTAAAAGAGACCACGGTATACTTAAAGTATCTATAACGGGTTCTAAAAGCCGTTTTCTATTTATCGCCTTCCTTAATGTAAAGGCGATAGTAGGCGTTACGTAGATTAAGCTTAGTAAAGATCTTTACGCGTCCTAGTCTATTAATAGACTCGGAGATAAGAGGTAGTAGGTAACGATTCTTTCGCGTAATATTATTTAGGCTATAGTAGTCGATATATAGACGGAGACTCCTATCCTTCTTCTTTATAAAGAGGATTAAAGCTCCGGCTAGAGATATACTAGGCCTAATCTATCCTCGCGTAAGGTTCTTTTCGATATATTCTCGAAGGGCTTATAACTTAGATTCTAAAAGAGGGTAGATGGGTCTATATAGAGGTTGCTAGCCGTCTTTAAGATTAATAGTAAGGTCGGTAGATTAGTATTAAGGTAGTTTGGAGAAATCGATCGCTAACGCGATACGTTAGTATATTTTATACTAATATAGTAGGTTTTTATCTACTTTAATACTAAGCTCGCTATTTTATATAAGTAAGAGTATATAGATAGTAGAGATCGCCCTCTTATAATCTTTCTAGAATTATTCGTCGTCGATAAGCTATACTAGTTCCTATTAAGGTAGGTTTATACGCTAGCTAGCTATCTTCTTAAGGAAGTCTAGTTTTAGATTATATTTCTTAAGCTACGGTATACCTAGGATTATATTAAAGGGACTATCTACCACGATAAAGGTTAAGTAGTAGAGTTTCTATTTCCCTCCGCTATCCTAGATACCGTATTTAATAGTATAGGTGCCGTATAACTTAATAGGACCGTTAATGCCATGGAACATGGCACCTATTAGAGCTTAGATGTCGGTATTAAGTTCTCGTGCTCGTTAGGTCGATATAACGTTAGTGGCTAACCTACTATCGAGTATTATAGTCTAATATTATCCACGAGGGACCTCGATAGGTCTAGTCTATAGTTTAATATACTATTTAGCGGATTACCCCTCTATTATAGTCGCGTCTATAAGTTACGAGGGTTTCTTATAGACTATTAGTTTTTTATATTCTATGCTAGGTAGTTAGGCGTAATATGTCCTAGCTACTAGTACTTATAGTATATAACTAGTTAGTTAGTTATATTAGTACTTAGTAGCTTCCCTAAACGGTACTTAAGTACTATATAGTCTATTCTACTATAGGTATAGTAAGTGACTTTAGGTTATTTATGTGAGTCGGTCCTTATATCTTAATATATTAATTAGTAGGGAGATCCACGATACGATCCGCGTGGTTTTGAATTTAAGGTATAGTAGTAGCCTCGTGACGTCCCGCGAGATCTATTACTAAATCGGTTTTAGTTAGACGATTTTACGTTAGATTAGATCGTTAGGGATAGTCGTATACTAGCGCGGCGTTAATTATTTATTATACGCTAGTATCGCTCCGCGAGGTTTATAAGAGCTTAGAGGTCTATAGAGATTATTATTATAAGGTCGAGACGGTCCTTTATATTTAGGGCGAGGGACCGTTTAAAGTCGTTATACTATCGAATTATATAATCTTCTTCGGCTTCTCTCTAGAGGGGCCGAAGGTATTTAAGGAGTTATAACAGTAACTAATTATCTCGTTATCGAGTCTCAAAGATATAGCCCTAGACCTAGTCGCGTCATTCAGCCCTATTACTAAAATATTAGAGAAGAAATTCGGTAAACGTGTCCTAGTTATAGGTATCCTTAGGATGTTCGATTTAGTATACTATCTAACGTTCTAAAGGCGTTAGGTCGAGATAGTTCTAGGCGAATCTAATTTTATTACTATCGTTCGTAAATAGATAGAAGAATCAGCTATATTAGTAAGCCTATACGTAGAAACTCTTTCTACTTTTACTATCGAAGTAAGGTAGTTTCTTAGATCGAGGTAATTAGAATAGTAGTAGACTAGAATGGATTATTTTAGTTAGTATGGGTCTATATAAATATAGATTGGTTATTACTAGAACTAAAGCGCGTAATATAGCTTTAAGTCTTATAGTACGTCCTTAAGCTTCGTCGAGTTCGTGTAGTTATTACTTAAGTTAAACCTATCGTTACCTCTCTTCGTGTAGTCTAGTATATACGTTATTATAAGATATAGTTAACGTTAGGCGATTCTAACGGATTAACTCGTTAACGTTAATAAGGTCTAGCCTTGTATTAAGGTTAGGTCTAGTATAGTTTGAACTAGACTAAGATAGAGTATAATAGACTCTATCCTTGTATTCTATAATATCTTCTATAGTTATACGGAATGTCGTACGAGTTATCGGTGCGATAGCCTATAAGATATAGTTATTAGTAGGGGTAGTTATAGGTAGACTATTCTCCTCGTTTAGGTTAGAAGAAGGTCTACTATAAGAGGCGGTGCGACGGGTGTTATGACGAGTAGTTAGAGCTATTTCTATAAACTACCGTCGTACTATATAAAGAGGAATTAAAATATAAGGATTATAGACGTAGGATAGTAGTCTAATAGGTTATAGGAGGATTTGGGAATATATTTAAAAGGGTATTCTACTCTCTTAATAAGGTTAATTTCTAAAGAGTAGGAATTAAGTGTGTGCGGCCTACTTATATAGTGGTCTCGCTTATTCTAGCTGGCTTACCCTAGGTCCACCTGTCACGGACCGTACTAGACCATAGTATTCTAGTTGAGTCTATCCTAGTGTCAGCCCTAACACTTCTTTAGATTAGGGCCTATACCTTTTCTATTAGTATATATAATAAATCTAAGGTACTTAATCTTTTTATAAGTAAACTTACTTTTTCTAGAGTCTAGATAGAGGCCTCCGTCCTAGAGCTTCTAAAGAATAATATATACTTTACTAAAGTAGTCTTTCTTTAATCTATTTAAGTAGATAATTATATTATCTATATAGACTAAAGTAAAGTTATCTAGCTATTCTTATAGTAAGGAGTTAATATACTATTAAAAGGTTACTAGAGCCCCTAATAATCTAAATAGATATACTATCTATTTAAATAACTCTAACTATATTCTAAACGCTATCTTATATTCGTAGCTAGGGGCTATATAAATCTAGTAGAAGGTAGTAACTACGTCTATCTTAGTTAACTACTTAGTATCTATTAGATTTTAGAGAGTCTCTAGTATTAGTAGTAAGAGGTACTAGTTAGGCTTAGTAATAGTATTGAAGATATAGTAATTATAGTAGAACTAGAGTTCTCTACTAGGCTTTCTTATAAATAATATAGGGGCTATAGCTTCTAATATAGTATACTAAATAAGTTCTTTCGCTAGAAGATCTCTTAGAAGTTTTACTAGTATAAGAAGCTTATCTTTTACTATACTAAATAGCTATCTCTATAGTAAGTCTATTAGTATTCTATCTACTTTCTTATATATCTTAATTTTATAATTAATATCTAGTTAGTACGGTACGAGTTTATCTACTTCCCTCTTAGAAAATAGTAGAGCTATATTCTAGAGCTATAGGGGTAGTATCTTCTATATCTATTCTAGTAATAGCTCTTTCTTCTTCTCTAGTACCTTATAGATATTCTCTATAGATATTATATTTACTATAAGAGCCTCTTTAGAGTTCTTATATTCTTTTATAGAGTCTATCTATTCTTTAGTAGTCCCTAGCTTATAATAGTTAAGATCTTTATCTATCTATTACTTTACTTAACTATAGTAGTACTATTACTTATTAGGCGCGGTCCTTATCTTATTATACGCTTTCTAAGGGTTTCTAAGAATAAGTAGAAAGACTAAGTTAGATACTATATAAGTATAGATATCTTATCTATAATTATCTATCTCTATATAAAATATAATAACTCCCTAAATTTCGGAGTTATTTATAGTATCTATTACTCCCTTAATTATATACTTTATATAATTTATATAGGGAAGTTCTAGACCTTCTATTAGATCTTCTTAAATTATAGTATAGTACTAGTAGCCTTTATTAATAAGCGTAAAAGTCCTAATAGCTTTTTAGAGAACTATATCTATATATATAAGGTTTCTATCTATTATACTTCGGAACTTAGCCTATCTATCTACTAGTATATTCTCTACTCTCTACTCTTAACTTTAAGAGGGAGTTATATATTTTCTAAGTACTTATTACTAGAATCTATAAGATTATCTTTAATCTCTAATAGAGGTATAATTTTAACTTAATTAATCTTTATAATTCTTTTAGAGGTTAAGAAGGGGTTAGTATATAGGTAGCCTTTAATCTAGTATCCCGATACCCTATAACGGAAGTAGAGCCCTTCTTTCTAGTATCTATCTCTTTCTACTTAGTTAATCTACTTTACCTTTAGTATCTTCTCTATCTTATAGCGAGATCTAGATTCTTTCTTCTAGTCTCCGCTTATATATATAGGGCCTATAATAGTATCTCTATTCTTATTCTTTTTAGCTATAGTATAATACTTATATAATCTTATAGCTACCGTGCTTTTTATTATAGTAACTATATCCTTTTTCTACTTCTTATTAGCTATCTTAAACTACTTAGTATCTTCTAAGTTTATTATAATTCTCCTAATCTCTTCCGCGAAGCTATAATAGTCTATAATTCTTAGTATAGAGGCTATATACGTGCGAGCGAGGTTTAAGAAGATATTTTAGAGATAGCTAATTTTTATACTATCTTTCTAGTTATCTCCACTAGCACTTAGTAGAAGTCTATTAAATTTAAGTTAGTATTTATACTAAGATTAGCTATTTATATATTTAAGTAACAAAAGCTTTTCTAAGGCCTTAGCCTTCTTATTACTATCTATAAATATATACTTAAGTTATATAAAGAAGGCTTTAGAGTCCTTATCTTTTATAGAGTCTCCCCTTTTCTAGAAGTATTATATTTAGTTTCTCTTATATACTAGTAGGGTATTATAGATAATATTCTAGTAGTAATCTAGAGATAGCTTTAGCTTAAGCGCGGATTATATCTTATAGAAGCTATATAACTATAATAGATAGTCTTAGAAGGTAGCTACTTTACTATCCTAGGAGGGCGGTTTCTAGTCCCTAGGTCCCGATAGTTTCTAGTTAATTTATAGAGTTAAGATTATCTTTTTAAGTAGAGACTTTAGTAGTTTATTTATAGTAAGACTTCATTAATTCTAGAAGACTTAGTTCCTTATAGTAAGAATCTCTTATTTAAGGGCTTACTAGCGTTATAGTAGGTTAAAGATTACCTCTTTAGCACTTTATAACTCTATATTTAGACTTAGATCTTAGTCTAGCTTACCCCTAGTATTACTCTATATATTATCTCTAAAGTCTATAGTAAAGTACTTAGAGAGTAAAATAGAATTAAACTTAATATTATAGAAATATAATATATATATAGACGTAAGAGTATTTATAGAATATAGTAAGTTTAATAAGGGAGGAAGCCGAAGTCTACTTAGCTTTCTTAAGATATAGAATAGAGTATACTATTAAAAAGAGACTTACTTAGCTTTATTAAGTAAGGAGAGAGTAGTAGCGTAGGCGTAGTACGCTAGCGTTAAGTATACCTAGAGTCTACCCTTAATAGTAAGATATATATAGATATCTCTATCTTAACTAAGTCTTATACTTATATATATTAGAGTAAATATATAATCTTCTATAGCTAACTTGTACTAGTAATAGATTATAATTAGAACTAGTATAAGTATTTATAGCTAGAGAATAGTATACTATAAAACGGTTACTCTCTAGTATACTACTAGTTAAATAGTAGTAGTAAAGGTTAGTATAGTAATTCTACTATATATACTAATAGTTATTATATATATACTTATATAGATATCTATCTTTTAAGGTACTATAATATCTATTCTAAGAAGGAGACCTATCTATAGATAGTTAAGAATATATACTTTATATATTACTTTTATAGTTATAGTAGTTAAACTATTAGACGTTCGGCCTAGAAGGAATAGTATAATAACTATAAATTTAGTTAACTTTATAGACTTAACTCCCTCTACTCCCTAAATAGAAATAGCTAGTTAGATAAGTATTTAGATATTAGAGTTCTACTATTTAAGAAAAGCTTAATTAATTAGTATTACTATACTTTCTATATCTAGATAGATATATTTAATAGAGTCGTTAAGGCTAAGTAAGACCTTAACTTAGATATAGTATAATCCTTTATATACTCGGCTAGTACCTAGTAGACTATTAACTAATAATATTACTATATTACCCTAGATATTATAATATATAATATCTAATTCTAGAACTATATAATTATATAGAGGAACTTTAGCCTTTACTATTATCTTAAGATACTTTCTATTCTTAAGGTACTTAAATAGCTTATTTTATAATAGAAATACCTTATTATAAATATTATATTAGATCTAGTATACTAGATATATATTAGTTACTTAGTACGCTATAAATTATAAAGGTAGACTCTTATTAATATTACTAGATAGTAGGTTAAGGCTAGTAAGGCCGGTTTTATTACTAAACTATACTAGTTTAATAGTATCTATATTAGTTAGTCTAAGGTAGAAGAAAGCTTCTTTAATCTCTATATAGTAAGTATCTTTAATATCTAGGTTATATAATTCTTTATAAATATTATAGGCTTAGTAGAATAGTTATAGTAGTTAGATAAACTATCTATTATTACTAAGAGACTAAGACTAGCTAGTATAGGGCTTATTAGTTATTCTAGAACTAGTAGAATAACCTATAGAAGCGCTAGTTATAGCTAGTAGCTAATATATATTAGCTAATACCTTTTAACTATATTTATCTAAATCTTCTAATTCTTACTAGAACTACTATAGAGGGTAGAGCTAGTATAAGTTATAATATTAATTAGATTAATTAGTTATAAGATAATAGCTATTAGACTAGCTCTAGTCTTAAGAGTTACTAACTAGTTAAGGTAAGTTATAGTAATAAGAGCTATTATATTAACTATCTTCTCTTCCTTATTAAGTAAATTAACTTCAAGTACTATACTATATACTACTAAGATAATAGTAGATAAGTTAGTACTATTCTTCGCGTTTTACTTATAGAGTTTATATAAATTATACTAGAGATATAGATTCTATTAGTAGAGGTAGACTCTAGTAAAGAAGAATATTAATACTATTCTATATAAATATCTAAGCGTTTTAGCTAGAAGGGTCTAATAGTTATATAGTACTATAGTTATAAGCTATAGTATATATATATAAAGTAATATTAGCTTAGGAGCGGGTCTATTAGAGAGTATATCTTTATATTATAAGAGATAATAGAGTATTAGATAATAGCTACTTAAACTACTTAATTAAGACTATAGTCTAGGTATCTAAACTAGATAAGTAATAGAGTACTTTCTTCTTAAGATTAGATAATTCTAATATAAACTACTTAAGAGTATATTCTTATAGATACTAGAAGATTTTTAACTGAATAGTTTTAGTTCCTCTAGCTATAGTAGTGTCT